>NC_133617.1:414712495-414907495 GCF_048593235.1 Sminthopsis crassicaudata | reverse complement strand
CCCATTGGTTCATTTTGGGGTCATAGGATCATATATTTAGCACTTAGCACAAAATTTAATAAATTTTTATTGAATGAAGGATAGAACTGAAAAAACCTCCAAAGCTTTCTAGTCCAACACTATCATTTTTCAGGGAAAGAAGCTGAGAGCTGGGGAGGTTGTGACTTGCCCACAGAGCTCACAGAGGTGGTAGTAATCAGAGTGGGATTTCAGTTCAGTTCCTCTGATTTTGGAGCCTCTGCTCTTTCCACTGACCTATGTTATAAACCATCACAGAATCAAAGATCTGTTTGATATGGAGGAATTTCATGATATTGTTTCCTTTTTATTTGAAAAATTTTCCTTTAGCCTGTGGTTCAGCACCCATATTCTCACTTTAATTTGTGTGAAATCAATATGAAATGTCAAAGGCTTTTGAGACAACAGATATAGAAAACAAGACTGTATATACTCTTGTTTTGGTGCCTCAAAGAGCACGATTCTCTTTTCCTTTGACACTTCTTTGTATTGTATCTGTTTAATACATGATGCTCTGTTTGAAGTAGGAGGTATGTTAATAATTGTCCTCTGGTTTTGTTGGTATGTTGCCTGTCATAATCAAAAGCAATCGGCAACATCCAGGAAATATGGGATCCCATCAGGCAGATAGTGTTTCTAAATTGTGGAGCCTAAATTCCCTGACTTTGCTTGAAATGTCCATGCTATAAAACGTGTCATGTTAAATCTGCCAGACAAACTCTCCCTGAAAAAACAAATAATTGAAGTCATATGTCTCAAAAATCATGTAGTCCAAAACAGCATGGCTTCATACTGACATTCTCCTGTCAGTGCATTTCTCTCTGGCCAGAGTAAAAGATGACTGTTAGGCTGTGTTTTTACTGGTACCCTTACAATATCAAGAGAAAATAAAGAAAATTCTCAACTCATTTGGTTGACTCATTGAGTCAAACTTATGAAAACACAGTGGCAGCAATCCACTGCAACATGGACAGGCATAAATGGGTTGTTGTTCAGTTTTTTCAGTCATGTCCAACTCTTGTGACCCTATTTGGCATTTTCTTGGTCTGCCATTTCCTTCTCCAAATCATTTTACAAGTGAAGAAACTGAGGCAATCAGAGTTAAGTGACTTGTCCAGGGTCACACAGCTAGTAAGTTTCTAAGGCTATAATTGAGCTCAGATCTTCCTGACTCTGGGACTGGAGTTCCATCCATTGTGCTACCTAACTGTCCATCATCATTATAGTCAACATTTATATTGCATTGTAATATTTAGAAAGTGCCTTGCAAATATCTCATTTGGTGCTCAGAACAACAGCCCTGGGAAATGACACTATTATTATCACCCCTATTTTAGAGATGAGGAAACTGAGGTAGACAGAGTTTGTGACTTGCCCAGATTCACATAACTAGTAAACTTTTGAGACAATCAGGTCATTTCAAGTCTTTCAGCCTCTGATTCCAACACTGTCTACTATACCCTAATTACCTTATTGAAGAAATAAACCAACATGATGGGATCCCAGATCTGTTGGAATAGCTGAGTACATTTCCTTATTTTGCTTTATCTTCCCTCCAATTAATCACATGATTTTTCTATGCCAGTAAAGTGGAGAGATATTTTGAGTTAGTTAGATGAATAGGAAAAGAAGCCAATTGTGTAAAGAGCCTGGGGCTTATTGTGTGATGATTTGGGTTGGAATGGAAGCTCTGTTAATACTAATTGAAACAGCTTGCTGTCCCCTGGGCCTGCCATATACACTTGATTTTAAAAAGATGGTGAAAATGCTGACAGGTTTGTATTGGGAATATGACCTGCAAACTCAAGTGTGCTGATTAAACCCCTAATTCTGCAGGAATGATAGGTAAAAGCACATGACAGCTTCACAAAGGTATGATTTATTGCTCTCTCCCAGTTACTCACTAGCCATACTATCCTATAAAGAAGGAGAGAATGCAGAGGCAATTGAGTTACTGCTTGGAGGGATGCTCCCTTTTAGCTCCTAAAGTTACCTGTCTTTTTATGGAGAAACAAAGACTAACCTCTGGAGTCAGCTTCAATTTTTGTCTTAGGCTAGATAGGAGCTGCATAATAATAATAATTGCCAAGAACCACATCTGCTTGAGTGGTGGTAGTCATCCTAGGAGTGTTAATAAAAAGGTGAAAGAGTTCTCCAACTCTCTCATTTTATAGATGATAAAACTGAGGGCTGGAGAAATTAATGATCTTGTCTAATTTTTCAAGGGTAATAAGTGGTAAAGCTGGGATTTATTACTTCATTAAATATCTATTTTTTCCATTGAAGGATTATACTTAGTTTTTGCTGAGTATGTTATTCTTGTTTGCAATTCTATATCCTTTGCCTTTCAAAATATATTCCAAGGCCTCTGTTCCTTTAATGTGGAAGCTGCTAAATCTTGTGTGATGCTGACTCTGTCTCCAGAGTATTTAAATTGTTTATTTCTCTATGCATGCAATTTCCTTGATGACCTGGGAGCTCTAGAATTTGGTTATAATATGCCTGAGAGTTTTCATTTGGGGATCTCTGTCAGAAAGTGATTGGAGAATTATTTCAATTTCTATATTACTCTCTCCATCTAAGATATAGGGACAGCTTTTCATGATAATTTCCTGAAATATTATGTCTAGGTTCTTTTTTTTTTTTTTTTTTGATCATGGCTTTTAGGGAATCCAATAATTCTTAAATTAACTTTCCTCATTCTATTTCCAGGTCAGATGTTTTTCCAATAAAATATTTCATGTTTTCTTCTATTTTCTTTTCATTCTTTTGACCTTGGTTTAGATTCATCCAAATTCCTATAATAGATACCTTCTTTTCCTCTCTTCTCACTTTCTTCTTTACTTTCAACAATCCAACTTTTTATCTTATCATTTATCTGAAACTAGTTTCTCCAAAGATACTGATGATCTTTTAATCCCCAAATCCTTATTCCTCATCCTTCTTGATCTGTATTTAGCCTTTGACACTGTTGATCATTTCTTTGATATTCTCTTCTCTCTAGGTTTTCACAATACCCTTCTCTCCTGGTTCTATTCCCTCCTATCTATCTCATCGGTCCTTATCATTATCCTTTACTGGATCATCTCTTGTACATGCCCCCCTCTCTTCCCGACACTGCTACCACCATGATGAAGTCGCTCATCATCCTACACCTGACCTATTACTATAACTTGTTGCTTGTTTTCCATTACAAATCTCTTCTCATGCCAGTCTATCCTCTACTTACCTGTTAAAGTAATCCGCTTAAAGGGCAGTTCTAATCATGTCACTTTCCCACTCATTAAACTCCCTATAGTTTTCATGATTGAAATTAAAAATCTGTCTTTGGCATTCAAAATCTTTCGTAACTTCTTCCCACCTTGCACCTTCACCCTCACTTCTCAAGTCTTTGTATACCTTATTCTTTCCATCACATACTCTTTGAATCAGTGATACCAATCTGCTTACTGTTCCTCAAACAAGACTTTATCCTCTGACTGGGCATTTTTTCTGGCTGTCCCTTCTGCTAGGAATACTTTTATTCCTTCTCGCTGTCTTTTGATTTTTTAGCTTCCTTCAAGGCCCAGTGAAAATCCCAATTTCACTACATCTAAATAAATGCCTACTATCTTTTTATTATTTAAAGCTTTTTATTTTCTAAATATATTCATAGATAGTTTTCAGCATTCACCCTTGCAAAATCTTGTGTTCCAAATTTTTTTTCTCCCTCTCTTCTCCCTACCTCTTCCCTTAGATGGCAAATAATCTAATAATATATATTAAATTAAATATGTGCAATTCTTCTATTTATATTTCCATACATATCTTGCTGCACAAGAAAAATCAGATCAAAAAGTAAACAAAATGAGAAAGAAAATAAAAAGTAAGCAAACAACAACAAAAAGAGTGAAAATACTATGCTGTGATCCACAGCCAGCTCCCACAGTCCTCTCTCTGAGTGCAGATGGCTCTCTCCATCACAAGTCCATTGGAATTGGACTGAATCACCTGATTGTTGAGGAGAACCACGTCCATCAGAATTGATCATTGTACAATCTTGTTGCCATGTACAATGATCTCCTGCTTCTGCTCATTTCACTTAGCATCTATACCTCTCTGTATTCATCCTGCTGATTGTTTCTTATAGAACAATAATATTCCATAACATTCATGTACCATAATTCATTATATACCATATTTATATATCATAATTCATCAATACCATTATTTAGCCATTTTCCAACTGATGGGCAGTCCACTCAATTCCCAGTTCCTTGCTACTACAAAAAGAATGGCTAACATCTTTGAATAGGTAAGGGGAGGGAGAAGAAGCTTGAAACACAAGGTTCTGCAAGATGAATATTAAAAACTATCTATGCATATATTTTGAAAATAAAAAGCTAAAGAAAAAGAATGGAACATGGCTGAATGACTACTGTATGCCATTTTCCATCACTGGCTCTAAGATTTAAGAAACCTATCCATACTACTGAGGATTTTTGTTTCTTCAGATCTTTTTTCCTCCTTATTTATGGCTCAACATTAGTTTTTCTTTTCTTTCCTTTTTATTAAACAAAAACTTGATTTTCTTTTCTCAAGGGTTTTGCTTTCAAGGATCAAATATTACAGATTAGGAATAGTGGCTCAATATCAAGCAGCTCATCTTTTTATCGGAGTCATTATTTGAGCACCTCTCCTATTTAAACATGGTGTCATGGAATTCCTAGTTTTCATGGGCAAATTAGTCCTCAGGCCAGAATGCACATAAATATGTCTCAAGGGAAGGTATTAAATGAACTAACACACTGGCTTCATGCTTTGGACGTGCACGAACTTTTCAGTGGTATAGTGAGATTTTGAGGGTGTTAAGGGTACTTCTGAAAGAATAATCCTGGGACTCTCCTGGGTGCAGGCCTGAGACCTCTCTCTGGGTGCAGATGGCTCTCTCCCTCACAAATTTATTGGAATTGGCCTGAATCACCTTATTACTGAGAAGAGCCAAGTACATCAGAGTTGATTATCACATAATCTTGTTGTTGCTGTGTGCAATATTCTCTTGGTTCTACTCACTTCACTTAGCATCAATTCATGTAAGTCTTTCCAGACCATTCTGAAATTAGTTTGCTCATCATTTATTTCAGAATAGTAATATTGCATTACATTCATATACCATAACTTATTCAACCATTCTCCAATTGATGGGCATCCATTCAGTTTCCAGTTTCTTGCCACTACAAAAAAGGCTGCCACAAACATTTTTTATACATGTGTTGTTTTTTTTAAACGATCACTTTGGAATACAGACCCAGTAGAGACACTGCTAGATTAAAGGGTATTCATAGTTCCAAATTGTTCTACAGAATGTTTGGATCAGTTCACAACTCCACCAACAATATATTAGTGTCCCAGTTTTCCCATATCCCCATTAACTTTTATCATTATCTTTTCCTGTCATCTTAATCAATCTGAATGATGTGAAGTAGTATGTCAGATTTGTCTAAATTTGCATTTCTCTAATCAATAGTTATTTAGAGCATTTTTTTTCATATGACTAGAAATGACTTTAATTTTTTTATCTGAAAATTATCTGTTTATATCCTTAGGTCAAAGATATTTAAACTGCAGTTTGTGATTGAGGCCTTCTGAATGTGGAGATCATGAAATTATGGTTTATTGTCAGTAAATACTTATTTTATGTGCCTATATACTTGGTGTCATGTAAAAATTATTTGGGTGAAAAGGGGTTGCAAATGAAAAAAGCTTAAGAAGCTCTAATTGTACTTCAACCCAGACTCTGAAAGGAATTTCCTCTAAACATACCTAACAGTAGATTACATCCTTCTTCTATCTGAATTCTCTCTAACAAGAGAGATCTAATGCCATTTGAGGCTTTTGGAAAGTCCTAAATTTTAGAAAGTTTTTCTCCCTATAGTCAGTCTCAAAGGCTGCCATCTTTTATCTCTTGCTCCTGAATCAGCAACCTTCCCTTGTGTCTGCAGCAGATTTGGTCCTCCATTCCCTCACATATGTCCTCTTCTCCCCATGCCAGCCTCCATGCCCTACATCTACTATACATTCTCATACATACAAACTTCCTCTTCTCTGAATTCAGCATTCATTGTTCTCCTTTTGCCCATTTTGCCCAAGATATTCTTCATTCATGGAATGTACTTCTCAGACTTTCAGAATTCCATCTAGATTCTCTTCATCCTTGATGAAGCCTTCTCCCATTCTCCTCTTGGCTAATGTCCTTTCCCTTCTAGATTATAATATTTTTGGTCTGCTTATCCAGAAAGATTGAGTATGTAGAGTGCTTTGCAAACCATCAAGCATTATATAAATGCTAGTAAATTATTGGTGTAATTGTGATCTCTGTACAAATTGTATTCCATCAATAGAATGCAGGTTCTCTGTGAGAAAAGACTGCTTAATCTTGCCATTGTATCTCCAGGGCCTATCTTGTGATGGGTTGATTAGTGTTTGTATTAGATTGAATTGAACAGAAGTTTTTGGCACCAACACAAATAATCTCCATATCAATCAGTAAGCTTCCTTAGCAGAATCTGGTGACATAGAACATATGTTTCATTAGAAAGAGGAAAAAGATTAAAATATCATTCCATTTAATATTCTCAATAAGTACTGTTGTTCTATCTATCACAATCCACATTGCATCAAATCATCATGGAAGTAATGGAGTATGATTTTTCTGTTCTTTAAAGTAGTCAAATGCATCTCTAGGATTAGATTCACCCACAAATGAGATTATCATTATAAAAGATAAATCTAAAGAAATTAAAAAGAGAGATGACCCTGGGGTTAAGTAAGCAACTGGGGTCAAGTGACTTGTTCAGTGTCACACAATTGTCTGAGCCCAGATTTGGACTCAGGTCCTCTTGATTTCAGGGCTTGTGTTCTATCCACTGCACCACCTAGCTACCCCAAAGGTCTATTTATGTAAGACAGGGGTGAAGGGCTTTAATGGAAGTTCTCTAAGAGATGTGAGATGAAATGGAGAGGAGATGAAGAAGTTCTCAGTGAATGTTTGACTTTCAGAAGGAGACGCCAAAAGGTTGGGATTGCAGACCAGTGTCACCAGGGATCTCAAAAGAATTTGCAGGCTTGGACCCATCTCCAAGTCAAGGGGCAAAATTAATTGTAATTGTAGTGCCAATTGAAGTGGGCTAAGGATTTAAGACAGAACCAGGAGAAAGGAGATAAATTCATAGAACAAGGAGAGACAAGAACTTCATTATTTATTTGCTAATTTTATGGTTTACAGGTAGGTTTGAGGGGTGGTCTTTTCATTATTATCTTAGGAACTTGGTTATCACTGACCAGTAGATGATCTGTCTGATAGTCAGCAATATTTGTAGGACCATCCTAATGCCAGAAGACTTTAGAATCATTGACAGATTGTTAGTACAATAGTACTCTAAGGTCAGAGTACCTCAGGATCACTGCTATATCTTCCCTAAAATCTAGGGAAAGAAATACATATCTTGTTATATTTCTATATAATAAGACATTAGAATTATAAATAGAGAAATTATTAGAGCAATAGCAGAAGACTTTAGAATTATAAATAGAGAGATTATTAGAGCAATAGCATCCTAAAGTCAGGGGGCCTCAGAATTCAGCTAGAAGCTGTAGCCTATGAAATAGCTTCACTTTTTTCACTTAAACATGAGGCAATGTTCTCAACTGAGAGGGTAGAGACAGGAGGAGTCCTGGGAGAGTGGAGGAGGGATAAATAGTTTTGGAAAAGGTGTTATAGTGAGTGGGACAATATATCAACTTAAGACGTATAGAAAAATTGCCTTGCTGCAGTGAGGAGCCCGTTGAAATTATGTAACATAAATTTGTATGTAACAAACATAAATCCAGATTTTCTTCATGCTTTTCTTCAGCTCTGTTCAGAGCATAGGACTAGGGACAAAAGCATTGCATGGTGGAAGTAATCTAAGCCTGGGGCTTGACAGGGAATAAATGGTTGGTGAGCAGGTAAGGGGACAAGGGACACAAGAGAAAGACTTTGGGAAAGGAAAGAAGGATTCAGTCAGTGCAAGGATGATGGCTGAGGAACAATTGAAGGAATGAAGACACTGAAGGTCAGTCTCTTAGTGTGCTCATTGACTAAATAATTATCTAAATCATTATCTAAATAATTTCTAAATAACTCTAAATCTATGCTCAGTGTAAATGGCCAAGCTCAGACTATACTTCTAGTTTCCTCTATCCTGGCTCAGTGCTCATTCTACTGGTCCAGGATTCACCAATTCCCTTCTGTTCCCCAGCTTATAGTCTAGTTTATCTCACATTAGTCACATCCCTTTATTCTCTGGAAACAGTTCTAATTTCTCAGTCCGCTAAGCTGACAAAAAGGAAAGAATTTGTATATCAGAAAAGATTAGAGGAAAGGTGAGATGGATATAATTAGAACTACTGCCATCATGGAACAGGCTTTTGTAAGAGGCAGTGACTTCCTAGTTTCTCAAGGGAATCTTCAAGCAAATGCAGAATGACCACTTGTTAGGAGGAGGATTTTGGAGGGGATTCTTGTTCTATGTTACTTACCTTAAAACCAGCCAATGTCTTTTAGGTCATCAGCTTTTTAGACACTAGGATTTTTCTTACCTTAGAGTTCTTTCATTAAAGGCAAGTAAGACATTTCCTTTGCTGTGCAATGAAAACACACAGTTCTTTGTCGGATTCTTTATGTAGAAAAAGATTGTTAAAAGTTTTCTCTAAGTCAAGCCATCCAGACATCAGAAAAAAATTGGCTTTTGTGGCCTAATATCAAACTAGACTTAACAGAAGCAGAGTAACTAATGAGGACTCTTCAGGATCGGTAATAACAAAAAAGGTGTATAGGTCTAGACCTAGACCAAATTAGAAGTAGGTAAAGTTGGTCATGAATTCTTTTGCCCCTTTCCATTCCCCACCTTCCTTTCTTATTTCTGTATCATTCACAAAGTACCAAATATTCTTGTGTTGCCCCAAAGCTATTCAAAGCTTCTGAATGTGGTTCTCTATCTGGGCCTCTAGATCTTTTTGTACAGAGGCAGTGCAATTAATGGACAGTGATCTTATAATTTATCAAGAAGTGTACCCTCAAAGACAATGCTGTACCTTTCTTTGTATTTCTTAGTTGAGCACAGGGCCTGATATAAGAAATATGCTTAATAAATGTTTATCTATCAGTTGACTTCCTTGGAGCCTAGAAGACTTGGTTTTCAATTCTTGCCTTTGAAATCTACTGGCTAAATAATTCTAGAAAAGTCATTTTACCCCTTACTGTCCTATGCAAATTTCTGAGTTGTGGAATCATTGTTCATCTGTATTGGTTTTTCCCATTAGATCCCTATATCATTAAAATTATAACAAACTATATAAATCTCCAACTTCCCAACTGTACTCTAAATCCAAAGATATTTTTCAGGTAAGATCTTTTTCCCTCTACAGATTCCCAGAGAGAGTCAATATATTGGTTTAATATAAATTTATGTTACATTCCTTAAAAAAAAGAAAAAAAAGAAGGAAGGAAGAATGAAAGAAAACCAATATTTTTATTAATCACTAGCTCTATGAAAGGCATTGTGCTGGCACTGAGGAAGGAAGAAAGGAATACAGGAAAAAAGAAAGGAAAGGAGCAAGCAAGGAAGGAATAAAAAAAGAATAAAAGAATATCAATATTTTATTATTCACTGGCTATGTGAAAGGCATTCTTCTAGCATTGGGGCATTTAGAAAATAAGCCATTGTCCTCAAGAAATCTGCAGTCCATCTGAATATTGCTAATTTTCTGCCCCTTACCAGGTAAAACTTATATTTCTTAAAAATTTGTTTTATTTTATTTTTAGTTCCAAATTCTCTCCCTTAGCCATCTCCCACTCATTGAGAATAGAAGGAAGACAAAATATATTGCAAATATGTATTTCTGTGTTTCTATATTTGCCATGTTTTTTTAAAAGCAATAAAAAGAAAGAAAGAGGAAATATGCTTCAATCTGCATTCTGAGAACAATTGGTTTTCTGTCTGGAGGTGAATAGTATGTTTCATCATGAGTAGTTTGGAATTATGGTTGGTCATCGTATTTACAAAAGAAATAAGTTAGACTAAAGTGAATGTAAACATCATTTATTGTTGGTGGGGAGATCATAGGTCATTATATATTTAGAGTTCTGAGGGCTCTAAGAAATCTTCATTTTATAGATAGGAAAGGCTAAGTGATTTGTCTAAGGTTACATAGGTCAGGTGACAGAACTGGGTTTCACTTTTCACTTAACAAATCATAGGTTTATATCATCAGAGCTTTAGAGCTGTAAGAGATCTTAGAGGCCTTGTACTCCTGGCCTCTTATTTTATTGCTGAGGTAACTAAAACTAAGATCTAGAGTTTAAAATATTTGCCCAAAGTCATACAGACAGAAATGAGCAGAGTGAGGATTTCACTCAGCATGTCCTAATTTCAAGTTCAAAAGTTTATTATTAGTCAGATAACGATTTTGGCCACCTTTCACACAGGTGGTACCTTCCCACATGCTTAGAATTGTCTCTCTGAGGGGTAGATATCATTATCAGGCTCCCTAAGCAGGCTTATCTTGCAGAGACAACCATGCAACGGGAACCTTCTTTCTCAGGAAATCTTTGATCTGCCAGTAAAGATGTAAAGTGTTCTTTTGAATTTTTTTCCAGAATTAAAAATATGTGAAAAGGCTACTAGTCATTCGACATCTACTCAATATCCTTATCTGTGGGTCTCAGTCTCACATGGGGTCACATAACTGAATATGGGGATCATGATATTCTGATCTATTATCAGTAAATGTTTGATTAGTAAATGTGTTTTTTATACCTATGTATTCAGGGCCATATAAACATTTTTTAGATAAAAAGGGTCAAGATGGAAAAATTTAAAGAAGCCCTGCTTTATATAACATCAAGTCTAAACATCTCAGATCTCTTATTAAATTCTCATTTCTCTTCTGAACTTCTCTGACTGATCTTCACAATTCCCCAGGCGGCTCATTCTTGGAATAGCCCCGTTATGGTGCAAGATCTCATCAGTTCTGGGCCTCCACCTCATTACTACCTTCTACTTTTCTGATCACAAACTCGTTTAAGAAGAGAGCTCAGATTAAACATCTCATTTCTCACCTGGCTGTGTTCCTTTGAGACTTCTCTGATTCACTTCTCCACATGGTGGGTGCTTTCTCTTCCTTTCTCCTCTTTTCCCTTCTTTTCAACTTACTTTTTGTGAATTGTCTTCCCTCAATATATTGTAAGCTCTAAGGAGGGCAGGAACTGCTTTCTTTTTTCAGATTTGTATCCTTAGTGCCTAGCATAATACCTGGTAATGGGCTCTATTTTTTTATTTTTTTTGCTGAGGCAATTGGGGTTAAGTGACTTGCCAAGGGTCACACAGCTAGGAAGGGTTAAGTGTCTGAGACCAGATTTGAACTCGGGTCCTCCTGACTTCAGGGCTGGTGCTCTATCCAATAAAAGGCTCTTAATAAATATTTGATAGGTTGGTCATTGTGTTGGTTGACGTTCTTAAGTCTTTTAAATTGTTTATTTTTATAAGGTTATATAAATTGTTTCTTAGTCATTAGTCTTCTTTCTTTTTATTAGCTTTTTTCTTTGCTACCTATAAACATCTCCCTAGTACTGTTACTCAGTTCAAGCTTTCTTGCCTGAATTACTAAATAATCTTTTATTGTGCTTTTACTTCTCTAATCTATTCTCTAACAATTAAGAGCCAAGATATATACATACTCTAACCTAATCTAAATATGGCTAGGATACTTTAATGTTTAGCTAATATATAATTATCTTATTGGAATGAGTGATGTATTTTGTCAAATTAAAATCTAAAAAAAAACATCTTAGGGAGTGAAACATTTTAAGTTTTCTCATTTCTTTCTGTTTTAAAAAAAGAAAGATAGCTATAAAAAAGCTCTTACCTTCTCATAATTGTGCATGTCTGCTTTTGCCAGGTGGCTATTTTTCTTTATTTTACCTGCCAAATAATTTAAAGATTTCATCCATTTATATAAATAGTTGTCAGAGCAACTTAAAATTGTTATGACATCTCTGGGCCCTTCATAAAAGGCTTGATATATATTTAAGTAGGAGGGAAAAAATTGTTGGGCAAGCAAGGAAAATGAGTAGAAAGAATATCTTTTTATCTACTTTGTTTTTTGCTTACGTTGATGTCAGTTTAACTCAAAAGGAATATTATTTTTCACTAGGAATTTATTTGAATTTCAATGAACATATAAGGGCTTCTTTAGATTTCTTCATTTCCCCCCCCTAAGGCATTTGGGGTGAAGTGACTTTCCCAGGGTCACACAGTTAGGAGGTGTTAAGTGTTTGAGGTCAAATTTGAACTCAGGTCCTCTTGGTTTTGGGGCTGATGATCTATACACTACACTACCTAGCTATCCCTAGATTTATTCTACATAACCTCCAAAGAGGAATTAAAAAGCCTTTGTCCCCTATGGAGAAACAATCCTCATTTTGCATATTAAAATGTTTCTTAAAAATGTCATGTTTAAAGTGAATCTATGTGTGTGTTATATGTTGCCACAGTCTTCCATATTTTTTTTAGCATGGCTTTAGCTTGTGGGAAATCTCTGAGGGTGTTTTTGTGTCACTAGTAGGCAGTCACTTCTGTGACTAATTGTTCAACATACAAAGTAGATGAAGGCTATGCTTTGTTAACTTGGAAAACTATTAATTGTGCTAAGTGCCTAACCTATTAGATGCTCCCTTTGATTGTAAGGTCCTTGAGGGCAGGCCCTGTCTTTTGGCTTTCTTTGAATACTCAGTACTAAGCACAATGCCTGGTACCTGGTACATGCTTAATAGACATTTATTGACTGATTGATAAAAGGAGGTAGACCAGATCTGTGAGTAGGATTGTATTTTTTTTTTTAAATGTACATAAGGAAGTTAGCACAAAACAAGCTCCAGGCAAATTGTACAAAGTGTCCTTCAGTGGAGGAGGGAAGAGCAGGGCAGACTAGCATGCCATCTAGTGGCCTCTTACTTTTACTAATTATTTTTCCTGAGTTTGTGCCTTTGCTTATTGGGAGTGCTTTGAAAATGCATTGTTTTTTATAGTAGTTTTCAAAAAGTATCTCATAAAATTAGACTTTGTATGAATGTTAATAAAATCATAAGTATGGATTTCGTATGGACTTCAGAGGACTTATTTAATAGATGGGAAGCTTGAGATCCAGAGAGTTTAAGTGACTTTTATTCAAAGCCATCTAGATCAGTAAACTGCCAATCTGGCGTTTGTATGGTATTAAGCACCAACAACCTTTTCTTGTAGCCACCTGTATAATTTTATCTTTCTTCAGAGATTATGAGCTCCTTGAGATTAGGGATTGTCTTATGTATCTTCATATTATCCATAGTATCTGGTATAATGCAGATAATATTCAATAATATTTGAACTAAAGAATAAATGGCATGTAATTAATTATAAACTTCTTGAGGGCAGGGACTGGATTCTTTTCAAGATTTCCTCACTAAAAATTAGAAAGCATCATGCAACATGTACCTCAAAATCTCACCATAATATAGTTCAGCCTCTCAGTATAATACTTATTTTCTTGTTCATTGTTGGAATGGAAAGGGTGTTAGATTTGAATACAGTACTGCTAGCCCTAGAAAGCATGCTTTTTTATTAAAGCCTTTTATTTTCAAAACATATGCATGAATAATTTTTCAACATTGACTCTTAAAAAAACTAATTAATTAATTAATTAATTTTTACTGAAATTTTATACATAAGTAATTTCTCAGCATTGACGATTGCAAAACTTTTTGTTTCAATTTTCCCCCTCGTTCCCCCATCTCTTCCCCCAGATGGCAGGTTGACCAATACACAAAACTGACCCTTGTAAAACCTTGTGTTCCAAATTCCCCCCTTCTACCTACCCCTCCCCTAGATAGCAAATAATCCAATATATATTAAACATGATAGAAATATATATTAAATCCAATATAGGCATACATGTTTATACAATTAGCTTGAAAAGCATACTTTCTACGGATGGCCATATAGATGATGAGGTTGTTGCATACATTGCCAGAGCTAGCTCAGCATTTGGGAGATTCCGAAGGAAAGTATGGGAAAGAAGTATTAGGCTGCCCACCAAACTGGAGGTCTACAGAGCTGTTGTGCTGATCTTACTGTTGTATGCCTGTGAAACCTGGATAATCTGCCAGTACCAGGCCAGAAAACTGAATCATTCTGAATTGTCTGAAAGATTCTGAAGGTTATCTGGCACACAAAGTATTGGAAATTGAGGTCCTCTCTCAACTGAACTGAGAAGCAATCAAACGTGATTGCAAAGAGTGTAACTCTGATGGGCTGGTCAAAGGTACGTGACTATTTTATGGAGAACAATAATGAGATGATTGCTCACAAGGAGATCAGAAGAAGTGGTACCCCCTTAAGTCTCTCTGAAGAACATTCATATGGATTGTGAGACATGGGAGATGCTGGCCCAGACTTGCTCACCAATGACATAACTACTGTCAAAGAAGGTACCTTGTTCTTTGGCAAAGCAGAATCACATTAACACCAGTTCCAGAGCTCTCTCCATCCCAGATGTTTTAATGGACTCTGCCTGACTTGTAGTAAAGCCTTCCTAACTCATATCAGACAGATCAGTCACAGCCGAATTACCCTAATCCTAATACTATGATATGATCAGTCTTCTTCAAGTATAAAAATTGAACAAAAGCAATAATATAGTCAATGAGGACTAGAGTTCAGATGGAGTGGGAAGGCAATAAGGGTTTTAAGTACCTATTATGTACCAGGCTCTCTGTTGATATCATCTCATTTGCTAAAAAGAACACTTCTAGGTGAGATGATTAAGGGAATCACAGATCTGTGACTTCATCTGCTCCTTGAAGGACAGATAGGGTTTTGAGAGATTTGAGATAAAGAAAGAGGAATTCACCTTAGAGAATGAGATGAGCAAAAGGGTAAAAACAGAAAGTATAAAACAGATTTGGGGCATCGTTGGATATAGACCATTTTGACTGTAGTAGATATTTTATGTGGTTGAATAATTAAATAACAATGACTGAGCAAATCTGTTAGTATTTGTATATCACAATTTCCTCATCTGTAGAAAGAATTAGACTGGATTAGGTGGCCTCTAAAATCCCCTATGGCTTGCTCTCTATGATCTCGCCATTCTATGCCATTAGAAAGCAAGGTGATACATATTTCTATAATATTTAATGACTTACTAAAAACACTTTCCCTATAATAACGTTCTGAGGTAGATAGTATATTATTTTATCCATTTTTGCAAAAGGCACTGAAGCTTAGAGAGGCTTAATGATTTCACAACTAGGAAATGCTGGAGCTTAGAGCTAAACCCAGTTCTCTTTTGATTTTAAGTCAGGAGTGATTTTTTAAATAGCATTTTATTTTTTCAAGTTCATATAAAGACAGTTTTTAACATTAACATTAACATTTTAACATTTAATATTAACATCCTCCCTTCCTCCCTCCCCTTTAAATAGCAAGTTATCCGATATAGGGATATAGGTTAAATATGTACTGTCTATTAAGCATATTTCCTTATTTGTTATATTATGCAAGACAAATCAAACCAAAGGGGGAAAAAACTCAAGAAGGAAAAATAAAACAAGTAAACAAACAAAAAGGTAAAAATATTAAACTTTGATCCACATTCAATCTCCATACTTTTTTAAAAAATATTTTTATTTATTTATTTTTTTAATAATATTATCCCTTGTATTCATTTTTCCAAATTATCCCCCCCCTCCTTCCACTCCCTCCCCCCGATGACAGGTAATCCCATACATTTTACATGTGTTACAATATAACCTAGATACAATATATGTGTGTAAATACTATTTTCTTGTTGCACATTAATTATTAGCTTCCGAAGGTATAAGTAACCTGGGTAGATAGACAGTAGTGCTAACAATTTACATTCACTTCCCAGTGTTCCTTCTCTGGGTGTAGTTATTTCTGTCCATCATTGATCAACTGGAAGTGAGTTGGATCTTCTTTATGTTGAAGATTTCCACTTCCATCAGAATACATCTTCATACAGCATTGAAGTGTACAGATATCTTCTGGTTCTGTTCATTTCACTCAGCATCAGTTGATGTAAGTCTCTCCAAGCCTCTCTGTATTCATCCTGCTGGTCATTTCTTACAGAGCAATAATATTCCATAACCTTCATATACCACAATTTACCCAACCATTCTCCAATTGACATACTTTTCTTTCTGGATACGGATAACATTTTTCATCCTAAGTCTAGTGATATTGCCTTGAATCAAATACCACATTATTGAGAAGAGTCAAGTCTATCACAGTTGATCATCACATAATCTTATTATTACTATGTACAATGTTCTCTTGATTCTGAAGGAGTAATTTTTATAGTGCTCATCCCTCCTAGTATTAGTTAAATTGTTGCTAAGCGTGTAGGTTTTCAGTTAAATTCTGGGTACAAGGTACAAACTGTACAAGGGTATTTAAAAAAAAAAGGCTATTATACTTGTAAATTATAATGTGCTTTAAAGTCATTAAAAAGTTAAGTTGTTTTAGAGGCATGTTTAGGATTAGATATGAAGATTTATTAGGGTGAAAAACAGAAAAACAGAAAGAGCCGGGCTCTTTGTAATATATCATGAGGTCACATGATTAAGAATTCAACTGCTATAGAGGAGGAAAAAATCCCAAGGTTAGTTATAGTCTAATATAAAGTATTATATCAAATGTGACAAATAATGGAGTTATGAATATAAATAATATAAATATAATATAAAGTATTATATAATTATATATATATAAATTATATAATTTAGTATATATTATATATATTTATCATATATTATATATATTTATATATATAAATTATATAATTATATATATAAAATATTATATAATTATATAAAATATAAATAATATAAAGTATTATATCAAATGTGACAAATAATGGAGTTATGAAGTATTGTTTTTATTCAGAGGAGAATGAGATTACCTCTAGCTGGTATGTGGAAAATGAAGAATAAGGAAAATTATACTGAGCTGAATGAATTCCCTTCTACAACCTTATTCCAAATATTAATTTAATCTCTCCTTGAATACCTCCAAAATGGGGGAACTTACTACCTCACAAGGCATGGAATTAATTATTTTTTGGCAGAGCTTTAATAGTTGCTAAGTTTTTATATGAAAATGGCATCATATTTCTGTGAATTTCTACTGCAGCTTGTCTAATCATTTTTCTATATCAGCATTTCAGATACTTGAAGATAGCTATCTATCTAAAATCTCCATCATCCTGACCACCCTTCTCTGGACAAAGTCCAATTTGTCATTGTCCCTCCTAAAATGCTAGATCTAAACCTGAGTGTGACCTTCTTGGTATGGCATGAACTATCCAGAGGGGAAGTGGACTGCCAGTTCTTTCTAGACACTTGTCTTCTAATTAATGAAGCCTAAAACTGCATGGACCATTTAGGAAAAAAAGGCAATGAAAATGATTATTGGGGTTAAGAAAAAAGCCACTATGATGAAAAGCATTTGTTGTATAGTGGATAGAGAGCAGCCTTCAGAGTTAAGAACTTGAAAGTTCAAGTCTGATCTTTGACACATACTGGCTGCATGTGGACAAATCCTTAGACAAGCTGTTTAATCTTCAAATTGCCCCAGGCAGTTCTCTAAGACTAGATGTTACAGAGCATATGCTGATATTTTTTGGTAGAGGAAGCATGTTCCCCAGGTGTCTCCTATACTAACAATATCATATGTCTGGTTCAGAAATTTTTTGAAAATTCAAATGTAAATTTCTATATCCAAAACTCATACCAGACACATGAAAAGAGACTGCACAGACCTTTAAAAATATGAGAAAGTAACAGTGATTATACATATACATGTAGAAAGAATGCCCTTGGTTTGACCAAGTAGAGATAATCTCTTCTGGCTATGTTGGGTCCTGAGATGCTTCAGTACAGATTCCATTTAGTTTCAGCATCAACCTTGTCAACTAGACTGAATGAAGGCTAATTTGGCACATCAGAAGCACCAGATTTTAGAGCTGTTCTTGGTCTGGTGCCAGATAAAAATCTCCTCCCATATATTGAAAGACATTATATATGCCGAACCTGATTCAAGGAATAAAAACCTGTAGTTGGATTCAAAGGATGACTTGGATTTTATAGGGAATGGACATTTGCTCAGGGCAGAAATTACTTCAAGAGTATTTGGGAAATAAAAAAGAGACCGGTTTAGAAAAAAAATCACCTATCTTTAGGTCTACATACTTGGAAAAACTTTCCAAAATTATCCTGGAAGTACATTAATATTAGCGACTGTCTTGACAATGGACAGCATTCAGTTCATTTAGGAAAAAGTTAGCATAGTGCTTGTGTGCTCGTGGCATGAAACCAATTTACAGCTGGGTACAGAAATTCTATTTAATATGGTCTTCTGTAAGTAAGGAATATAGACCATCTTTCTCTCTCTGTCTCTCTCTCTGTTTCTCTGTATTTGCCTCTCGGCCTCTGTCTTACTTTGTTTCTGTCTCTGTCTCACTCTCTCTCACTTATACACAACATATACATATATACATACACATACATTCAGAATAGCTCTTTTATTATAAGAGGTTGTAAAAGGTGCCTGACAGTGGGTAAAGAACTAATTTTAGAGTTAAGGAGACCTAGGTTTAGAGTCTGCCTTTCACACATACTGACTATGAGCTCAAGGGGAAAACTCAATGCCTAAACTGATTTTTCATTAGTATAAATTCTAATTATTTCCATTTTTGCCTTGCATTTATTTGTCTGTGCATTTAGTACTGTGCCTAATGTATGCAAGATACTTAAAATTATTATTGATTAGTTCAATAATACATAATTAAATACATTTGTCACATTCTCAAATAAATTTCTATGTATTAAAAAAGAGTAAAAATTTTAGGTGAGTTGTCAGTCTACATCAGTGGAGAGAACTTTCATCATGTGAATTCTTTTATATGATAAAATCAAAGGCCTAAGCTTTAAACAAAGAAATAGAAAGTGTTGTTAGTTTTCTAATTAACTGGAAGTTCACTAGTTAGCTAAATATTTATATGCACTCCCATCATAGTACAGTGGTAAGATCATTTGGCTGTGAAGTATTCAAGGGGCCGTATTCAAATCTAACTTCTGCTGCAGGGGTTCTCAAACTATGGCTTGCGGGCCAGATGTGGCCCACTGAGGACGATTATGTGGCCCACCAGATTATGACAAATGGGCTGAGGGGTGGAGACAGAGTGTAAGATTTTGTTTTTACTATAGTCCCGCCCTCCAACAGTCTGAGGGACAGTGAACTGGCCCCCTATTTTAAAAGTTTGAGGACCACTGCCTGATGCTTATTACCTTTTTGATCTTGGAAAAATAACATAGCCTCTTTGGTCATTGACTGCCCCATCTGTAAAATAAGGGAGCAGGGCAAGAGGGTCTCTGTGGTCTCTTCCAGCTCCAGGTCTTGTCTCTATAACATATTGATTTCTGTAGTACCCATCAAAGACAAGGACAACAAGAACAAGAATTACTTGTTGAGCAGGGCATGGATGGCCTGTGCATTTCTCTCCCCCACTAAAGGGAAAATGTCCATGGAGATGAGCACACAAATGCATTGATTTTTCTTTTAAAATAAGAATGAAAAACTCCTTTAGGAAAATGGCATTTTCTAAATCATTCCATTTTTGTTTTGTTTTCTTTCTTTGGAACTTTATAGTTCTAGGAAGAATTTTAAATTCATAGAATTTTAGATTACAAAGAGACTTAGGAACTCAGCCCAGCTCTTTCAGGTTAAATGACTTGTCCAGGATCAAGTAAGTGGCCTGGTGGAGAGAATGCTGAACTTAGAGCTGGGAAGCTCTGAGTTTGAATACTGCCTCAGTGACTGGGCAAGCCACTTAACTTTTCTCTTCCCAGTTTCCTCACCTGTTAAATGAGAATAATCATAACATAATAATAGAAATAATACCTCTTAGGATTGCTGTGAGGATGAAATGAGATAATGTATGTAAAGTTCTTTTCAAATCTTGAAGTTATGTAAATGTTAGCCCTGATTATTTTTAAATGTCAGAACCAGGATTAAGAGCTCAGTAGTACTGGACAGAATAGAATACCCTGTCAAGTGGTGCTGCCTTCTGGATTCAATGTGAAAATATGGCTCTTAATGGAATGTTGTTAGGATCTGGAGGACATGACCTTGATACTGATTATGATTTCAAAGGATTTAAAGTAAAAAATAAGAAAAACCAAACTATCACATTTTTTCCCCAAAATTTATTCTTGAAGGCAAGTACAGGTTTTATAAGAATAAGATATCTTTTAAAATATAAGGTTCTCTGATGGAAATGATGATTTCTCCCACTGGGGTACTATATTTAGGTTTGTTCCTTAGTTGGTCTGTAACCTGATTGCTGTGTTTATACCCCTAAGCTGAAAGGAATGCTATTTACTCTGGATAATATGAAATGAGTTGGGAAGGACAGTTGCTGAGGCTCATTTCATATTAATATTAACTTTGCCTGGCTGTATCCATTAGTTATTTGATAATCTTGATTAACTGTGTGGGTCACAAGAGTGCTCATAAAACATACATCAAACACTACTAGGGTAAATGTGGAAAGATTAGCTGGAGAACAAGATAGAAACATAAACTTTCTGAAAGTTCAACTCTTGATTATAAATAGGATTTAGTTCAAGTGATTACCTTTGAAGATGGGTTTTTCTTTCCCTACCTGCTTCTGGTAACTACTATCTATTGAAAGGAATGAGTTATGTTTTCTATTCTTTTCCTGATTAACCACCTTTTTCTTGCGTCATTTTAGGGGCCAGAATCCACCAGTTGCTGAATTTAACTTACTACTGAAAGCACATACTTTGGAAACCTATGGGGTGGATCCCCATCCCTGCAAGGTAATTTCTCAGTCAATCAACAAATATTTATGAAGCACCTGTAAATTAGATGTTCTAGACACCAATTTCTACTTACGAAGACTTACATTTAGGGAACAACAAAATGCATACTAAAATATAGACCGCATAGAACACAAGTTTTTGGGCCCTTCGCTAAGGAATATCTTGCAAAAGTAATATTCTACATCTAGAACGAACACAGATCTATAAGCATGGCCATCTCCAACCCAAAGCCTCTACTCTCTGTGAACTGTGAATGAGGTATGCTCTCTCTTCTCCAGTAGTAAGTTGTCACAACATATGTCAGTTATTGCCAAGTGTTTCTGGCCTCTCCATAGGGAGATAAGGAATATGGGTTAATATCTTGTTTAATTGTGATAGTGGGATCCACTTGTTCTGAATTTTTTTGTCATTTAAAAATTATTTGCTCCTCAAATAGACAGCTTGTTCTCAAAGGTCAAAGGAATCTTAATGATTTGTATGGTAGAAAGACTACTAGATTTGGAATAAAAAATAACTGGTTCAAATCTTGCCTTTGTCACTTACTACCAATATGACACTGGGCAAGATATTTTGCCTTGTTGGAATTCTGTTTACTCAACAATAAAATGAAGAGATTTGAGCTTAGATGACCCAACTGCCCTTCTAACTGTAAATTTACTATCCTAAGGCTACTGTAGACATTAATTTCCAAAGAATGGGGGAGTGATGAAGGAAATATTAGAAATTATATGAAAATACAAAATATTTTTGAATTTTTTGTTTCCTGATATAAATTATTTAGCTAGTTGAAAAAGTCTAATATTTTGAGCACTCTAAAAGTCTTTTTACATTTTTAAGGAGAATGAAGAACCTTCATTATTCAGTATTTCAAGCCAGCCACAGGAGATCAGACAGACCTGTCAAAATAAGCTTTTGAATTAATCTTATTAAATTATCATTGTGTGATGTAGGTAGAACCTCAGAGGGCATCTAGTCTAATTGTCTCATTTTATTGATGAGGAAACTGAGTCCTTGGGAAGTCAAGTAGATTGCTTAAGGTCACATAAGCAGTTAATATCAGAGGTGGAACTGGAACTCAGGGCCTTGGTTCTGGAGCCAGTGCTGTGTAATAATGCTTCGAAAATATAGTTCACAGGGGCAGCTAGGTGGTGCTTGTAGGATAGCCTATTTTCTAGGAAGATAGCAGAGGGGAGAAAGAGAAGTTATTGTCTGCTCAGTTTTCGACCACCTCAGCCAACGTACCCTGTGAGTCTCTCACAAATCTCATTGTTCAGAGTAGTTTATCATGGAAGTACTTACTTACTACCTATTACAAAAGGAATTAACCTGGCCTATGAGAAATGTAGCTTTATTATGTCATTTATTTTAACTTTAAAAAATTCAAATTGTTTTTAAGGATTCAACAGGGACAACGACATTTTTAGGATTCACTGCTGCAGGGTTCGTCGTATTCCAGGGAAATAAAAGAATTCACTTGTTAAAATGGTAAGTGTTTCTTTCAGCTATTGGAAAATTAATTTTTTATGTGCTCTTTTAAAAATGTTTGCATGTTTTAAGAAATTTCTAATATAATATCAGTTTTCTTTTCTTTGTCCTAACACTTCATTATAAAGCAATTTCAGCTCTTGGGCAAAATACAAACTCAGTTGTTTTGTTTAAATTTTTTTTAAGTAGAGAATTATATTTGGGAGTGAGCATATGTCACCATTAGGGTTTTGGGATCCTAGCTGGTCATACTCTGAGAGAGGGAAAATAGCCCAAAGGATTTTTTCAGAGATAGAGTTTCTAAGTATTCAAGATATATTTTTCATCATAGCCAACCCCTTAGGGAAAACCTTTCTGATTCCAGTGCAGCTAGTTCAATTACACTCAAATATAATACCCTAGGGATAGCTACACCACAACTCTCTTCACTACTATTCCTCACTAGGAGATGATAATCTCCTTTTTCTTTTCCTCTCCCTTCCTCTTCCTATTTCCTTCCTTCCTTCCCACCTTCTTTACTTTCCTCCTTTCTCTTCTCCTTCTTTCTTTCTTTCTTTCCCTCCTACCTCCTTTCCTTCATTCCCCTTTTCCTTTTTTTCTTCCCTCTTTCCTTTCTTCCCTCTTTCCTTCCTTTTTTCCCTTTCTCCTTTTTTTCTAAATATCCAGACTTTTGATTGAATGAAAGAGACCTAGGACCTCCTTTGAAAACGTGTCATCAAATATTTTGCCTTTAATAACTTTTTTATCTGCTACTTTTCAAATGAAAAAAACCTCTTCTACTGCAATTTGGGATCACAGTTTTCCCTCTTTACTTCTCTTCAGTATACTTCCATTGTTGGGCTCTTAGGATCTAGTTTACTGGCATTGAAAAAAAATTCTTTGCTCTGTGTTTTAGTCACAACTTTTCCAGAAGCAGATTTTGTTAACTTATGTTAATCTAAGGATTTCTTCTAAGAGAATGGACTACAGGTAGCAGAATTATTCCATAACTTTGAAAATCTCTTGACAAACCATTTTCAAATTACAATTTATGTTATTTCTGAACAAAGTAAATTTCACAGTGTAGTAATGCATTTAATAGAACATGGGTGAAATTCAGTTAACATTTTGCTTCATAGGGCAGAACAGAAGTCACTTGATTTTGGGCACACCCTTGGAGAATTATTTTTCTCATAACCATTCAACCCTTCTTGAACTACTCCCTGGTCAAAGGAAAACCCAAGAGACATCTCCATTAATTGACAAAAAAATGACTTATTCCTCTTCTCATTCTGATCATTACCTTAAATCCTTCATTGAGAACTCCTTTTCTACACTCATCAGAAAAGAGAGGCTTAGAGATAGGTAGGAAGATTTCATTTTAGAATTGGTAATAAGACTAACTTAGAATTGATAATCAAGACTAATAAAATCTCTCTTTAAGATTAGTAATAAGATTTTAGACTAGTGCCATTTAATAATTTTTTAAACATTTCCAGAAAAGTTTAGAGTTCCATACTGGTTCAACTATAAATCTTATTCTGCTAGAATATAAGTCCATTTCAAGGTTCAATTAAATATAGCATATCCCCCAAAGTCTTAGTGTAATTTTATCCTTTAAAGGATTAAATAACAGCTTTAAAGCTTTAACAACTTATAACTTTCCTAAGACTTCTGGGACATCCCATTTTGGTAGTTAAGACTCATTCATATGAACAGTTTGGTTTAGGTTAATGCATTGCCCAATACGCTCATAGGCTTCCATTTTATATTTATTCCCAATCCAGCTGGCTCGCTTATTCCTAGTATTGCTTTGGGCATTATAAAATATGTGAGTTCCTCTTCATATAGGAGACTGAAGGAGTTAGCTCTTCTTCTCCTATCATAGAATTTTCTGAATTCGATCCAATGTCTTAACAAAACATGGAAGCCAAAAGGATTATTACCATCTTAGGCTGCATGGAGAGAAATATATTAGGCTGAGCAAAGGAGGTGACAGTTCTTACATATTCTGTCTTGATCAGACAGGGTCTGTTGTATTGTGTACACTTGTGGTTGCCACATTTTAGTAAGGGTGTTAATAAGTTGAAGTGCATCTGGTCCAGAGTGAGAAAGATGGTGAAACACTAGAGCATGGGTCATAGGAGACCAGATGGAGGGGCAGCTAGGTGGCCCAGTGGATAGAACACTGGCCTGTTCATTTGAACACTTGAATTCAACTCTTGTCTCAGACACACATTATCTAAATGACTCTGGGCAAGTCACTTAACCCAATTGCCCAAGGTGGCAGGGGGGAGAGAAAAAGTGGAAAGGAAAAATGAGGATACTTAACTAATAGTAAAAGCTAAAATCATGTTATTTGATTGCTACCATGAAGCAGCTACATGGATACTGAGCATTATAAATTACATTTCTTAAAGAGCAAATGAGAGCTGTCTTCTAGGGCCATCTTGTATATGCTGGTTTAACTCATTTGGCTCTGCCTCAAACAAGTGATGTGGCTAAAAGTATATTTAACTTGGGTTCAAATCCATACTGTGCCACTGGTAACCTAGGGGCCTTGTCAAGTCATTTAACTTCTCTGGGCCTCAATTTTCCTTTTCTGTGAAGTGAGAATATTGGATTAGGTAACCCATAAAGTCCCTTTCAGCTCTAATCTTTTGATCTCCTGAAAAATCAGTCCTTCCATGCTGAGTTTCTGTTCTAAATTGAGATTAGTTCTAACTTGCAAATGCTGTCTTTGCACACACTCCATCTTAGAGCTTATATTCTCTTCGGATTCTTCTTAGTTCTCTTTTATTAAATTTTTTAAAAGATAAAAGCTCCCTTCTTTCTGCTTAAATTCCTCTCTGTATGTGCTCCTCACTTTGCTAACTGACTTACTTCTGATCAGTTAATATGTTCCATACTCATTGCCCATCAAGCAGTTTATTCCTTTCCTGTCATCCTTTTTTTCTCATACCCGATTAAACTAAAAACAAAACAAAACAATCAACACAAAATCACAGCCTTAATCTAACCCTTCTCTTCCCCCATTTTTCCTACTGCTGCTGGCCCCAAGAAATTGTATCCCAGAATTATTTTGTTTCCAAAATTAGTGTTTTCAAAACCATAATTGGGAAGAGGCAAGATGTGAAAATTGAGCTCCCTCTCACATTTGATCAGAATTAAGCTTTCATTGTGACATGTGAGACTTGATTTATCAATCAATTAATAAGTATCTATTAACATTTCTTTGCCAGGTATTGTGCTATGGATGCTGGACATAGAAATACAACGAATGAAATATCTCAAAATTAATTACAACATGACAGGGAGTGAAAGAGTTTACTTTGTATTGTTATTATAATTTTTACCATTTTTGAATATACAATGTTGCATTCTGGGCATTTGTCTATCTTGTATCCCTCTAACTTTAGCTTTGCTCAAATTGCTTATTTGTACTTAGATAGCATCTGTTTTAGCTAGCTCCTTGTTGATCTTTTGTAGAAGGCATCCTTTACTACATGAAAGACAAAGGATTTCCTTTTTAAACTTTCTTGATCTTTTTATGGGTTTTCCCCCAGTGAAGTCTATCTCATTCTTGATACATAGAATCCTATATTCAAACCTTACCTTCTTCCTTGCTAAGTAAGTTGCCAAATGTAATGAGTTAGCCAGCTTTATGATCACTAATTAGAATTCCCCTAAGTCTCAATGAAGGGGGAACTTGCTTGGATGGGGAGTAGTCTCTTTATTCCTCAAAGAACTTCAAGGAGAACGGGTTGGTTCGGGAATGCCTCTGCCCTACTCAGTCTTTCAGGAAGACTGGAGTGATCCAGAGCAAGTCCCCAAAGACTTTGAGTAGCTATTGACCCAAATTCTTGAATGGCTGGGACTCACTGTAGTGTGTAATTATTCCTAATCAGACATAAGAGGTTGCTTACAAGGCTTAAACCCAACACTTAAGTTGCAAACTAACCTTTAGGACTTAGAAAATGTTGATAAGTAATTTTTGAAGGAAGAAAACACTGAATGAAGAAACTGTCTCAAGCCTAAAAATAGCTCAGTTCATTTGATCTGTTTGACTGAGTTCTTTGTTGTACTGCTGTGCTTCTTAAAGTTGAGTAGTAGTAGCATCCAAAAAATTATAATGGAATCTTCCTTCTGATATGCTTTTATATATTTCTTATTGTGATGGGTAGATTGATTAAAATGACCGAGGTAACAAAATTTCTGAACATATTAATTTATAGAGCACTTCATGTCAATTGGATAACATATTGGGACCAGACCTCCTCAGCTTGGCACTGAACTCTGAATACAAGGGAGACAGATCAAGCGAGACCAATTGATTTTTTAAAAATTAACAATATATAAACTAGGACACAGAATTAGGTTATCTGATTTCCAATTAGAGGAAATGTTAGGTGGCTTTTTGAGTTGGGAGGGAGAGAGCAAACAGATGTAATTTCTTGAAGTCAGAAAAATAAGTGTCCCCTCCCTGCCAAGTGTCTGTATTCAATCAAAGAAACTAGGAAATAGTAATTGACTGACCATGATGCAACCAGTTTTCAAATAAGACACATATATGGATTGCTTGAAATATATATTTGTGAGAAAACTCCTTGTATCAATCTTCAGATCTGACTGGGCTTTTGGTTAGCATAACCTAGATCCTTAATCAGGGTTTCTAAGCAATAAGTAGAGATGATCTAGCTTACCAGCCATGAAGGGCTAGATTCAAATGATGCACTAGCGTTTTCTTACAATTCCAATAATTGAATACAGTTTTCTCATGTGACATAAATTGGACTAGACTCATAAAGGGAACTGAGCTAGATCCAGATTTGAGTCAAAAGATGAATTCAGTGTGGTTTACTCAATTCCCACAATTCCTGTATTACTGCAATTCCAGAACTGAGGAACCTCCCTCTTGCTTTTGTTAAAAAATATTAACTACATGGCTTTATATAGCTGCCAAATTTTTTTCTCCCAAATCCAAACTAACTTTACCTTTTTTTTCTACTCACAAATCCAAGGCTTGGTCTAGAGCAGGCAAAATTTGATGTCATGAGTAAAAACAGATTTATTATTCATTTTTCATAATCACTTTCCCATCTTAGGTTAAATTAAGGCTAGATTTTCAAGAAAGTTTGAGTGAAATAACCATTCCAAATGATATGGAAATCATTGGTTTAATATAATTTTACCATTCATTTCTGTGCTTCCATTTTGGTGAAAATGTAAATAATTTCTCCATAAAGATGGAGGGGAGGAATGAATGGATGAATGGTTGGCCTTTCAAGTGTGTGTGTGTGTGTGTGTGTGTGTGTGTGTGTGTGTGTGTGTGTGACAGAGAGATAGAGAGACAGAGAGAGACACACAGAATGACAGAGAGACACAGAGAGAGATGGGGAGGAGGGAAGGAGGAGAGGAGGGAGAGAGAAGAGAGTGCCAGACACCATATTATTTTATTTACTGCAACTTGAAATTAATATTTTTTCCACTTCATCAAATAGAGCCATAAATAAATTGTGATATGATTGTTAATAGAGGCACAATGCATAAAAGGCTTGAACTCAGCCAGGAAGACCTGGATTCATATCCTGCCTTTGATCCATGGCTGCGTGACTCTGGGCACTTAACTTCTCAGTGCCCTAGGCATCTCTAAGACACTAAGTTACAGAAGAGTTGCTGATTTGCTGATTTGCATCAATGGAGGGGTTCCCCACACTGATGAAATCACAGGTCTGGACCAAAATATTTTTGAGGGGCAATGTACATAATGTCCCTCAATCCTCTGGTGGCTCGTATATAAAGGAAAAATGGAACAACTAAGTAATTTTGAGCTGTCTTGGAACTCTCTCAGGAAGAAAATTACTATGTAATTCCCTTTCCCTTTTTCCGCTACTTATCAGGTCTTCACTGATAATAAGATGATATCTTGTTTCAGAGTGACCTGTATGGCATTTGTGAGGCAGCCAGATTCCTACAGGAAAGCCACTTACCCTTGTTAATGGCCATTTTTTCTTCTTACCCAAAGAGATTTTCTTTCCTTAGGCCGGATGTCTGCAAATTGAAGTATGAAGGGAAGACATTCTATGTGATTGGCTCTCAGAAAGAGGTCAGATATTGTTTTTCTTACTTTCTGTTTTTCCCTTTTATCTATAATTCATAGCAAAACCTAAAATGTAACTATAGTATTGTAATGCAGTGGAGTCCATGATTTTGGAATTAGTGACTGTTATGGGAATGATATGCTAAAAACAATTGGGAAGGGAAAAGACTAGATATTGTCATTGCACTTCTGTGGAAATAGGTAGCAACTTTTTATCACCTGTTTGTTATATAGGGGGTACTATCCAAGGCTGAGACAGAGCCAAAATTTAGGATTTCATTGGTATGGGGAGCTCCCAGAATAAGCACATTCCCACTACCCATGTATTTTGACACCTTCTAGGCAATTTATTGTCTAAGAGAGTTCCTGAAATACTTAGAGGTTACGTGACTTGCCCGGGGTCACACAGCCAAATTTAGGTCAAAGTAAATATAATAACTCCTGTCCTTGAGGAACTCTCATTCTATTGGCAGGGGATACAATATGTGTACATAGATAAATACAAAGTTATGGAGAAGGGGAATACAAGGAAGATGAGGAAAGCCCTAGTATTGGTAATGGGTTTTCAGCATAGCTTTGAAAAGTTGATAATTTTTTTGGAGAACTCTCAATTAAAAAAAAAAAAAAAACAGCAACCAGATTCAGTCTTAAGAGTGCTTCAAACTCCTAATTTATTTTTTCAGAGTGTACAAAAATCTTCTTCTTATGCTCATTCCTGTTGTGTTCTCTTTCATTAGAAAAAGGCCATGTTGGAATTTCACACCTCAACACCAGCTGCTTGCAAACACCTCTGGAAGTGTGGAGTGGAGAATCAGGCCTTTTACAAGTAAGCAATTTGTGTCATTTGATACTAGTGGTTAAAAAAGTATCCATAAAGCCTTTATGTTGTCTGTAGTCATTTCCTTTATCATACTCTACTCAAGATCATCTATTTGCAAGTGAATTAAAAGTTCTACAGGTATTTCATGCAGTTTCCTTCCTGGACCTTAGCCAGCAGTCCTTGAGCTAAGGTTTTCTGGTCTTAGAACTGAGTTGAGAGGACTTGGGAGCCAGGTAAGGAGTGTGTGTGTGTGTGTGTGTGTGTGTGTGTGTGTGTGCGCGCGCATGCAAAACAGAACCCTGAAAAAATATTCAGGGGGATTATCTATCTTTTTGCTTTATTCACATATTTTCTCCTCTACTTTTATCACATATAATAAAATTTTTTCTTTTGAAATTTTTTTGGTAGTTGCTATGGACATCCACTTAGAATTTACTATAGAATGTCAAAATTGGAAATGCTTTAAAGGTCTCTTAATCTTACTCAGTAATTTTGTGGTTGACAAAACTGATGACCAATTACTCAATAAACAAACATTTATTAAGATTTTACTATATAGGCACTGTGCGATGCCAACAAAAGACAAAAATTGCCTCAAAGAACTTACATTCTAATGAGGGAGACAATATACATACAGAATAAATGGAAGGTAAGCTTAGAGGCAAGGCAGCTAGGAGGTGTAGTGGCTAGACCACCAGTCCTGGAGTGATTCCAATTTAATCTCAGACAAATACCAGCTGTGTGACTCTGGGCAGTCATTTAACCCTCAGTTTCTACATCTGCAAAATGAGCTGGAGAAAGAAATGGGAAACCAGTCCAGTATCTTTGCCAAGAAAACCCCAAATGGGATCACAAAGAGTTGGACATGACTGAAATGACTAAATGACAAGAAGAATATCAGAACTTAGGGGCAAAACCATATATGTGGCTTGTGCTAGTGGCAAAATAGGCAACTGGAGACCTTAATGCTACTTGACCTCTAGATTCATTGATTTCTATTACTCACTTAGCCTGTGTGAATAAATAGCTTTACTAGTAGACATTTACATAATACATAAAACTCCCAAGACATTTATATATATATATATGTATATATATATATATATATATATATATATATATAAAAATCTCATTTGATCATCATAACAACCATATATATATATATAATCTCATTTGATCGTCATAACAACCCTATTAGATAGATTCTTCACTTCCCATTTTGTAGAGAAGAGAAGAGGTTAAAACAATTTGTTCAGGGGTCTACAGCTAACAAGTGTGTCTGAGGTGAAATTTGAACTCGGGTTTTTCTGACTCCTAGGCCAATGCTCTATCCTTTGCCATACCCTCACAGATAGAGAGGCTCTTTTTCTTCTTCAGGTATTATCTGTTTATTGAAGAATGACAAAGCATGGACTTGAGCCTTATCATTAAGAGTATAGGTTGTTTATCCATTTCAGCTCACATTACTTGGATGGAAATTGTATAGACGAGCATTTAGAGACTAAGAATTCCTGATGTGCTTTTGAGAAATGAATGTACTTTGGAAAAACTCTTGGAGAGAGGCCAGTGATCAGCCAGAAAGCCCTGGCACCAGAATTTGCTGCAAAGCAAGGGAGTGTGGGGGAAGTAAATTTGCTTTTGTTTCCCACCTCCAACACAGGAGACAAGCTCTGCAGAGCATTAACATTAGAAAGTTTTCATTTTAGCCTCCACAACAAAACCAAAAAGCAGCATGGCATAATGTTCATTAACAACCTCCCTCCCCTAAAGAAGAGACATGAGAATAGATATCCTTTCATTTTCTGTACAGCTGGGTGTGTGACATAGCAATCTAATAGTGAACTCAATTGACATTTTTTATTCTTTGTTATCAGGGATGAGATGGCTATTTGAATGGGGAAAGATATCTTGGAAACTGAAGGAAAATTAAAAACAAAACATAGCAATATATTAAATTTTTGATATGGTTAACTTTTTAAAAAGAAAATTTCTCTTTATACTTTATTTCCTTTTATGCCTCCATTTCCAAAAAGCAAAATGTTTCTGATTGGAAGCTATGAGTTAGGAAAAGAAAAAAGAAGTGAACATAGCATATATGGTTTTACATTCAATCTTCATAGTTCTCCTCCTGGACGCAAATGGCATTTTCTATCCAAAGTCTATTGGGATTACCTTGGAATAGGCTTTTATTTATTTATCTCCAAGACTTAGAAAACGTCTCTAAAATGGGTATCTTTAGAGAGACTAGAGTGGTGGGCATCATAGCCCACATTTATACCTGGGGGGCTGAGGCTGCTGGATTGCTTAGACCTAGGCTTTCTGAACTGTAGTGGGCTAAATGATTGGCTGTCTGTCCAATATCGATACAGTGAACTTTTGGGAATGTGTGTGGGGAGGCCCAGGAGTATCTCTGCCAGCTCTAATAGGATGGATATAGCAGTTGGGGACCTAATAATGAAGAATTTAGAGAAGGCACTTATGCATAGTGATAAGAAAGGAGAAATTAGGTGTCAAAGGTCAGCACCAGTTTATGTCATTCAGTTTTTTTCATTCATGTCTGACTCTTCATGACCCAATTGGGGTCTTGTTGGCAAGGACATTGGAGTAGGCTGACATTTCCTCTTCCAGCTCATTATATAGATGAGGCAAACAGTGTTAAGTGACTTGCTGAGGATCATATGGCTCATAAGTTGTTTGAGCCTGGATTTGAACTTTGGTCTTCCTGATTGCAAGCCCATGCACTTTATTCACTGAGCCATTTAGCTGCCCGAATATATACCTTCACTCATTTCAAATTTCTCTGTAGAATTGTAGCAACCAAAATTTGGAACTAGAAGGGTTCTGAGATGTCAAGCCCTTCATTTTATATTGAGACATAGAAAGATTAAATTACTTTCCCAGATAATAAGTAACAGAGCTGGTGCTGGCTCCAAATCTATCTTTCTTTTCCATTATACCACAGATTTTAATAAATTTTAATAAAAACCCTTCTAAATGTTTAGCAGTCTTAAGGTATAGCTGCCTCCTGATAGATTAGAGTTTTTGTGTCTTCATTGTGTTTTCTGTGGATATCATAGCTGAGGGAAGAGTTGGATGCTCAGTAAAGTCCACTAGCATATATGGTTTTACATTCAATTTTCATAGTTCTTCTGGATGCAGAAGCTGGTTTAGTGGATCATAGATCCGGAGTCAAGAACATCTATCTTCCCAAGTTCTGGCCTCAGACACTCATTAACTGTGTGACCCTGAGTAAGTCACTTAACCCTGTTTGCCATAGTTTCCCCATCTATCAAATGAGCCAGAGAAGGAAATGGCAAGCCATCCAGTTATCTTGTCATGACCTAAATGGGTTATGAAAAGTTGGTAATACTTGAAACAAATGAACAACAAATAATGGGAAGTGTCAGACCAGTCTGCATTTTAGGTGTTTTAGGAGGTGTAAACCTCTTGTTTACATTTCACTTTTATCCATACTAAATTAGCAATTGGCTAGGTCTTCATTTTTCCATGTATCCCTAGTCATCTACCAGAGAGTACTGGGATATGGTGGTTTAGCCATAATTAAAACAGGAGCTATCATTCATTGGGATTGTAGTGAAGGGAATTTTCTAACTTCCCCATTAGGGAAATAATCAAAAATGTGATTGTAGATTGTAGCCTGCTGCATTGCTGACATATTTGATTTCAAAATGCCCCCTGAAGACCAAACAGTGCTATGAGCCGTTCTCTCCCTCAATTTCTGACAGGAAAAGGGAAAGCATCTCTTCACCAGTGACACTGACCAATCATCCTATCATATGAAGTGTTGGCTTTCTAATGGGGTGACTGTTCTGTTCTTTTCTTTAAGGTATGCAAAATCCAGTCAGATCAAGACGGTGTCAAGCAGCAAAATATTTTTTAAAGGCAGTAGATTTCGATATAGGTAGGTAGTTGAAGAGGCTTGGACTTTCTACCCCCCTTTTGGGAAGAAGTGTTGTCAAAATTCATGTCACTTTGTGAAAGTAAGTGTATTGTGTCCTGTTTCTAATTTTAGTATTGGGGGTTGCTAGTGCTTTTAACTATCAACCATTCACTTTCTACCATTTCAATTTCAGTTACTAGCTGTGTGACTTTAGACAAGTGACAACTTATTTTGAAGACTGGTTTTCTTCCATTTCAATGTCTTTTTTTGTTGTTGTTCATGTAATACTCTTGAACTTCAGAGTAAGTTACCCTTTTGAGGAAAAATGGTTTGAAAAGCTTAAAGCACAGACATAGGAAAAGAAAGAAGAAGAAGAAGAAAATTGTTTCCTGTTCCAGTCCATTGTAATTTTTTTTTCTTTTTTTGGGGAGGATGGAGGGAAAGTGATGAGTTACCTCCAAAGGATTTCCATATAAGTGAATAAAAGTGATGATAAAAGTAATAGGCTTTTCAAAATTTCAGGTGCATTTTACTGCATATAAGAGGAATCCCTTAACTTTCGATACCCATCTGGATGTGGCTGGGGGTGTTTAAGGAAAGAAGGGACAAGAATATACAGAGTTATGATGACTAGATCTTCAGAAGGGACCAGATACTTAGGATGGGGTAGAGTGACCTTCAGGCTTAGCTGGGAGGAAGAGGATGAAAGTGATTGAAGATTCAGACAAGAGATACTTTGCCATGCTGGCTATGCCCAGATCTCAGTGGCTACTTCAGCTGTGCCCTGAGCTGTCCCACCCAATGGCTCTGCTCAGATCCCAAAGTATGGGGAGTGTGTTTTGTAGAGAAGGTCAGTGGCTCAGATACAGCTGATTGTTTTCTTACCTATGATGTCACAGAACATGGGTGCCTAGGAATGATTTAGGGAAGCTGGAAGCTTTCAACAAAGGAAGATTCTAGCTATGTAAGCTTCTAAAAAAGGGCGCAGGATAGGGGGTAGGGAGACTGTGGGGCAGGAGGAAGGGTCACGTCAAACAGAGGCAAGCATATTGCCAGGAAAGTTAATCCCTTAAACTTCATTTTTTTTTTCCTTAACATTGTTCCTGTCTTTTTTTCTTGACCTCAGGAAAGGTATTATTTTCATATTATTTCTCTCTCTTTCTCTGTGTAGTATTTAGTTTCTTTCATTTTTTCTTTTTCTTTTTAATAGTGGCAGAGTTGCCAAAGAGGTAGTGGAGGCGAGTTCCAAAATCCAGAGGGATCCTCCTGAGGTTCACAGGTAAGTGGGACCTTCTCCTAGGTATCCTGTATGACTTTTTTTTTAAGAAAAATTGCCTTGATTGTTTACTTGGGGCACTGACAGAAGTTGCCTCTCTTTCTAATACCCCCAAATGTATGTATTAGTATTGTTTTTCTTGTTTTCATTTCACTAAATATATGGATAAAGGTGGGCAAAGTAGAGGAAAGTAATAGAATGCTCTAAATCAAAGTAAGGTCTAAACAGCAAGCTTCTCTTCAGGTCAATCTCTAGAGATTCTTAGGGCCAAATAAGAATCTTATTTGATCCTCATCACATTGCAAGGTAGGTAAATTATAATTAGGTAAGCACCAGTATCCTTAAATTTTTAAGACAGAGAAGATAGTCTGGTACTGTAGTTGTTTGTTCTTCATTCACAAAGAGGAACATGACCTCAGGGAGGTAATGCCATGACACACAAGTGAATTGGATTTAAATGAGAGAGGGCTGTGAAAGGTCACCTGCCTCACTTTCCTTTCCAGAGCCATCTGGGTCCAGTAAACAAATAGAGATCAGGACGACTGGTGATGGCCATGAATGAAATGGGGGACCTTGGCATTTTAAAGCTAAATCTTTAACAAATCTCAGTTTGACTGAGGCTGCACCCATTCAGTGATTAAGGCTAGGCAGCAATTGAGGCAAAAAAATAAGTCTCATCTAGTCTAAATAAATGAATGAATGAATGAACAAGTCTGGGAGAGAAAGACCCTCAGGGTCATTATTTGAGTCCTGATTGTTTTAGATTGAATGTAAATAGCATTCATTTCTGTTTTGGCCAGTCTGGAACTAGAGATAGGAATTAGAGAAAAAAACAAATGAGAAATTGAAAAGGGAACCCATACTCAATTACATAATCCTCACTTCCCAGTCTTCAGGAATTTTCTGTTTTATTAGTGCCAGGGAAGGGAAACATGCCATCTGAAAATGGTGACTTGACCCTTCTTCCCTGCCTTTTTCCTTTGCTAATGGAAATCCCTATCCCGAGAAATAAGTAGTTTCAGTTAGTTCCATTAGTACACTTATTCATCTCAAGTTTGCCAGACTGTGGCTGTCTCCTGATTTTGACACAAAACAGGAAAAGCAGGCATCTGCAAGGAGTTTCCCCTGGAGAGAATCACTGTCAGTCACAGCACAGCTGGCTGGCCAACCTGTGGCAGAGTGGATAAGTAGTCATTACAGCTGCAAGCAGATGTTCTTAGCTAAGCCACCTGCTTAGTTTTCCAGCCAGCTGTCTGTCACTGTGTTCACTAATTAATGGGCTTTCCTTTCCAGAACAGAATACATAGTTTGGGTAAGTAGACTGGCCAGTTGAAAAAATGATTCGGAAGTGGGCCACATGAAACATTCAGCATGACAAAGATGTCTGGCAATACAGAGAAAGCTCCTCACTACAGGTCATGGGTGTTGCCTCTTTATCTGGCTGCCTTACCTAATCTCAGATGACTTGAGTATTCATTTGATGGAACAGATCTTTTTTTACCCTTCCCATCTCTGTGGTGATGCAGCCAGCATGTCTGCACTTAATTGCAAAGACTAGAAAATGCAATTTATTATATTATGTTGCATGAACTCAGTTAATTAGTGGGTTTTTTTAAAAAGATTACTTCAAATATGAAAAATAAGGTCTGAGTGCCAATAATCCAGTTTTGTTCAATCGTTCAGTTGTGTCTGATTCTTTGTGACTCCATGGATGACTCCATGTGACCCCATAGCATGCCAAGTCCTCCTGTACTCCATTATCAAAGTGTATCCAGGTTCATGATCATTGTTTCCATGACACTATCTATCCATCTTTTCCTCTGCTACCCCTTTTCCTTTAGTTTTTTTTCCAACATTAGGATCTTTTTCATTATGTGGTTAAAGTATTAAAGCTTCAGTTGCAGTATTTAATATTGAATTAATTTCTTTAAGTATTGACAGATTTGACCTCCTTGCTGTCCAAGACACTCTCAAAAGTTTTCTCTAGCATTAAAATTTGAAAACATCAATTTCTGCCTTGCTCAGCTTTCCTTATAATCCAAATCTAACAACCACACATTGCTTTTTGGGAAAAAAACCCAACCCATCCCTTTAACTATAATGGACATTTGTTGGACCTTCACTAGACCAATATTCTAGTATTACTGGTCTTATTTCTTTTATGCAGAAGGCAAATTTAGTTCTGAAGACAGATTAAGAAATCAGATAAGTATTTGAAATGATTCTTGGAAACCAATTCTTTCTGTTAATACTTACTTTCAGAGCCAACATTACTCAGAGCAAGAGTTTTCACTCCTTAAATAAACAGCTCATAATCAACATGGAACCCTTGCAGCCACTTTTGCCTTCTCCCAGTGAACAGGAAGAGGAGGTTCCTTTGGATGGTGGTAAGTCCTATCTCTGACAACATCTTTGTGTGGAATCCTGGGAAAGTCCCTTTGGCATCTCTCTGTAAATTTAAGTTGCAGCACATGTATTCATTTTTGTCAACAGAGGGAGTTTTCAGATAGGAATCATAAATCCAAATAAATAAACCAACAACTAAAAGACAGTTATCCCTTTCCATTTTATATACCAGTATTAGAAGTTTACAATGGACCTGTAATTTTGATGCTTTTAGTAATCCATCTATCATTATTACATTCTGAATAGATGAAAATAGTCAAGTTTCTCTACTTGCTCTTCCTGAGAAGAGTTACCAAGGTAAAATTTTCAAAATTGGGCGACATAAAATTACTGGTATGATAAAAAATTGTAACAAATTTATTATAATATTAAAGACTGATGTTGCTGAGTTTTTATTATGTAAAATCTTTCAGATTTTAAAATTGCTTTATTAGATTACATACCTGTTTAAATAATTATACTATTTTACCAGCTACTTTGATGGACTCTTATTGATACTAGCTTCTCTGCTATTTATTACTTGTTGTTTTAGTCATTCTTTTCATTTGATCCTTTTAAAATTGTTACTATAATCTTCCATTTCCTTTTCACAATTGCAGCTTTACCAATTTCATCTAAAAATACCCTAATTATTCTTCCCTCTTCCATCAAACCAAAAGATGCTAAGGGGAAAAAAGAGGACTATGTTGAATTTATTTATGTTTCTCATATTACTTTTGCTTCCTGTGTCGTCATCATGCCTAGTGCTCTGGGTGAAAAAAATCCCAATACAGGTGCATGCTTTAAAAAATACGACTGAAGAAAAATTCATACAAATCATGTCCTTTATGATTTAGAATCAAGTTTGCTAGAAACAATTTTTATTTAATATACGCCATTTTTATGAAATGGGGAAAGAAAGAGAGAGAGAGAGAGAGAGAGAGAGAGAGAGAGAGAGAGAGAGAGAGAGAGAGAGAGAGACAGAGACACAGAGAGAGAGACAGAGAGAGAGAGACAGAGAGACAGAGAGACAGAGAGAGACAGAGAGAGAGAGAGAGAGACAGAGACAGAGACAGAGAGAGAAGAGAGAGAGAGAGAGACAGAGAGACAGAGAGAGAGAGAGAGAGAGAGAGAGAGACAGAGACAGAGACAGAGAGAGAAGAGAGAGAGAGAGAGACAGAGAGACAGAGAGAGAGAGAGAGAGAGAGAGAGAGATTCAGTCCAAAATGGCACAGCTCTCTTTACCATAACATGATTTTAGATAACATTTATATGAGTCTTGATCAAGGAAAAGATTACATTATATTAAAATACAGTTTGAAGTTAACATTCCAAAGTAGTCACCACTCGTTTTCTTCACGGTTATTTTCCCTTAAGAGTTTCTTCTGGTAATTACTCTCTTAACCTTGAATTTAAAAAGGTAAGAGACACTTTCTCGAGGTGAGTTATGGTGCCAGTTCTTCCATGTGTATGTGTGGTAAGGAAATGTTCCTATCTAGAAAAGTGTTAATTACTTTTATTCTATTTCAGAGGAAGATCTTAGACTTTGTTGTTTCTGCTATCTAAAAAAGGGGAAAATATGGAAAGGGTTTTAGTCTGAAGAAATAGTATTTCTTCATTTCTAGATAAATGGAAAAATGGAAAAAAATATTAAAATGCCTCAACAATTCAAAGAAAATAGAAATGAGAAAATACAAAATAAGCAATGACCTTAATATGCTATGTTATTCTTTGCATCTATAGACTTTTATTTCAAGTTTTGCAGAAATAACCATATTCTTGATAATGTTTAGGAATGCTTAGTTTAGACTAGTGATTCTCAAAGTGTGGTCTAGAGAATCCTGGAGGTCTCTGAAACCCTTTCAGAGGGCCTGCAAATTCAAAATTGTTTTTTTTTACTATGCTAAATAACTTTAAATGTAACCCACATAAACAAAAACTCTTTGGACAGATCCTTAATAATTTTTTAAAAGTATAAAGATAATGAGAACAAAATTTTGAGAACCACTACTTTATACTATCTGCCTGAATTTGGTAATAGTCATTGCCTATTAATCAGATTCTTCTTTCTCTCTTAACTGCCAGGAGATGGCAGTACAGGGCACTGGCACTTAGAGTAGTCCTCATGGCTTTAAATGGTAATTAATTTATCTAGACTTCTGAGAAAATGTACAAGATGGCTTGTTCCATAACATTGGCTTGGGGGGAATTAATTCTCAGATTGGCCCTGTCAAACTGAGGGAATAAAATCAGGTTATAGATACCACTAAGCAACAAGAAAGTTTTGATAACTCCTTAAAGTTGCTAGGATACAGGGATCAGAGGGAATTAGAAATGAGGTAAGCTTCAGTTTGGAGGTTGGCAGGAAAGAAAAAAATAGTGGAAATTGTGAGGAGATACATGATGTTTTTAGAAATCACTTTTAAGAAGATACATAGATACATTTTTTCAGATATATATAAAATGGCTTGGTTTCTTACTCTAAATTATTACTGTTATTCTATTATAAGAATGGCATATTCTCTATTTGGTTGTAAGAAAATTAAGATTGTAATGGCAAAGATGAGTAAAATTGAGAATTTTCAATTGTCAGGTAACAAGAGTAATCATCATTTACTATGGCACACATGGAGCTTGGTATAATTAAATAGGCAGAAGTCACATTATTTCGTCATTCTTGAGGATTAATAAGCAGAAACAAACACATGCTTGTTTGGAAAATATTTGATGCCATGTCACAAAGGTAACAAGTATAATTAAAATTTTCATTTTTGCCGTTTATTTTAATAATTTAATCCCGTAGCAGCTTCTTCCAGTAAACCTTCCATTGTAACAAAAGAAAAAAATTAAGCAAAATAAGAGAGAAACTATATTAAACAAAACCAACCATCACAGGGACAGAAATTGTTATATGCCATGTTCCACATTCATAATTTCCCCAATTTTTGTTATTGAAAGGAAGAAGGTATATATCATCATTAGTTCTCCCTGGGTCAAATTTTAATCAGAATTCAGTAGCTTTTAATTTTTCATTTGATATTGTTGTTATTTTCTTTCTTGTCTTCTTAGTTCTACTTAATTTTCTGTGTATCAGTTCATATAAATCTTTCCATGTTTCTCTGAAATTTCTCATTTGTACTTTCTTATAGTATTCCATTATATTTGTTTACCATCATGTATTCAATTTCCCCCTAACTTCTGGGCACCATAGTTTTGCTAAATTTGGTTGTGTTTTAGGACATTGTTTTGAAGGTCTGTTTGGAATCATAAAATACATTGGCTTTGAAACAATTTCTTGAAAAGGATATGCAAACATTTGAGGATATTCTTTTGCATATATATATTGCCTTCCTCCTTGCTAGTCTTGCTTTTGTCCTGAACCCTTTTCCCCATCCCTTGAATACAACAGGTGAGCTGGGCACAGCTGCATTTTCCATTTTCAGGGCCTTTAAAATAATTCCAATGCTATTCACAAATGAGATGCAGTTGCTTGCATTCCATCATCAGTCAAGTATCTGACAGCCTGAAAGCTGCACGAAATTGTTTGGGTTTTGAGTTACTAGATCCCCATGCTTCACTGATTTTGCCTGTCTCAGTGCTTGAAGGTTCAAAAGAAGAACAGGTTCTCTTCTCCCTCCCAAATCTGGCATAATCACAGTTTGGCCCTCATCTTCCCTTGGTTCCTAGACTCATGGGATCATCGATATTGAGCTGGATGGGGTCTTAGAAGTCATATAGTCCCATTCCCTCATAGAGGAAAAAACTGAAGTCCAGAGAAATTAACTGCTAGAAAGATTAAGCGAGTCACCGAAAGCCACACAAGTAGCAGGTGGCAGAGCTGGAATTTGAAGCTTTTTCACTCCAGAAACCCAATATGCTCTCCACTACTCTCTACTGCCTTCCAGGGAATTTTTGTGGTATTCATTTGAGCTATATCAGTGTCTTTGAAAAGTCAATTATGTTTTCCTCTTTCCTTTTTCCCTCTTGGATGTTCATACCATTTCAGATGAATGAGGCATCAGCAACTATAATCCTTCTGTTAAAGTGGAGGACCACTAAAATTACCATCTTCCCTGCTGCTGAATCCTTTTCTTCCCTAGAAAGAATGTAAGATTTTTGAGACCTGGGTTTGTCCCACTTTTGTGTTTGTATCTCCAACACTTGGCATATGATTTTTTATTCATTAGTTTTCCTTTTATGTTTCCTTCATTATCAAATACATTCTCTACCCCAAAGAGCTATATGAAAGAATAAAAAGGAAAGGGAACAGTTAAGCAGAACTAACATATAATTCTAATATTTTAGTAGATGCAATATTCCATACTCATAATGCCTAACTTGGAAAGGAAGGATAGGTACATTTCTAAAAATCTATTTTTTGAAGTTAAGTAGAGCCAATAATATTCTTATGTATCCAGTTTAATTAATTTTTTTGTTATTCCTATTTATGTCATTCTCATCACTTTATTTCATACTCTACCAGTTCATATAAATCTTCCCATGCTTCTTTGAACTTTTGATGTTCATAATTTCTTGTGATGGGAAGTCATTTCTCAGCCATTTTATTCCAGCCATTTTCCCTTGAGGTTCCAGATCTTAGACAACCAAGGAGTAGGAGGCATTTACAAATCTGATGGAGCACCCTGATTTTTCTACAACCTCGCACAAACTGAGATCTAGAATGCTTGTGGTGTAGTTGTGACTATTGTAGTTTTATACATCCTTTTAGAGTGGAAACTCCCAGAGAGAAGGGACTGACATTCTTTGTACTTGCATCTCCAGCACATGGCATATTTGCTTGTACAGAATAGGTACTTAACAAAGGCTTGTTAACTGATTATACCATTTCAGTGCTGTTGTCTCTTAAATTTCTCCAAATGATGGTATTTATGTCTTTCTTTCACTTTGAGTCATTCCTTTACATCCCCTGCCAGGGACACATCTGCTGTGGATGGTGATATTATGGGTAGGAGTCCTTGACTTGACATAGGGCATCTCCTTTCTCATTTTTGCATTACAAGATTAGTGAACCAAAAACTCAGAATTCATCATCACACCAATGAATTACTGAGGAGAAAGGCAAAAATTTGTATCAACCACTTTCCCTTGTCATCACTCTTAGGAGTCGAGGATTCCATGTACTCCTTGAGCAAAGGGATAAAGGCCATGTATTATCTTGCTCCAGAATGCTCTGAGAATCTACTGTTAACTTTATAATTTCTTGTAAGCTGTGGTCTCCTTTGTGCTTTCATTCTGGGTAAGCTCAAGAGTTCTGGATCATGGTACTTGGTGATACCCAGTTTGTATAAGAGCACTTTATACCATTCAGAAAAAAGAGGGGCAGTGGAGATTTTATAAGTAGTAACTATTATGTAAGGAATACAAGCATTCCATTCTGCTGCAACTGAAGCATGTTTTATTTATTTTTAAAAAAATTGGCATTTACCTTGCAGATTGCCTCTTTACAGCATTTCATTCCTGTAGACTGCTAATTCAGCATAACCAGATCAGTTAACTAAATGCAGTGTGCTTCAGTTTGTGTATGGGAATGACTCTTACCACTGGGGAGAAGGTGAGGGAAAGGAAAATCATTTCTGTAGAGCCTACTATGTGCTGGGCACTGTGCTAAATGCTTTTTACAAATATTACCTCCTTGATCCAATAACAACCCTGCAAGGTAGGTGTAATTATTACCCCCATTTTATAGTGGAGTAACCTGAGGTTAAGTGATTTACACAAGATCATACAACTAGTAACTATCTAAATTTTGAACTAAGATTTGAACTAAGACTTTCCTACTGTAGGGTCCCTACTTTTTAAACTTCAATTGACTTATCTGTGTAACTGGTGCTCTTGTTACTACTTCTTGTTGCTGTTGAATCATTTAAGTTGTGTCTGATTCTTTGTGTTCCCATTTGGTGTTTTCTTGGCAGAAATATTGGAGTGGTTTGCTCTTTCTTTCTCCAGCTCATTTTACAAATGAGGAAACTGAGGCAAATAGGGGTAAGTGACTTGTGCAGGATCACACAGCTGAGTATCTGACGACAGATTTGAATTTAGGTCTTCCTGATTCCAGGCCCAACTCCTTAGCTGCCCTATAACCTTTTATCATCTCCAAATTATAACTTGCCCTAATGTCCAGGATATTGATAGCTTGATATAATTTGCCTATGGAGCAGGAGAAAAATTGCCAAGAGGATTAATTTCATTCATTTACTCAACTGAATTAAGCTACAATCAACCCAGGCCATGGAATAAGTCATAATTTGGAGAAAGTAAGAGGGTGTAGCATGAGCAATCATTTCATTTGTAATGACATCAGTGTCACAGTTTGGTTTTAAGACTGAAATGTGATAAAGTCCCTTTCAGACCTTAAGTACAATATGCCTTTTAACTATTGTCAGTACCATCTCCAAGAGTTCATTGGGAATTGCTTCTACATATAGTAGGGCAAAAGTTAACTATCTCTGACAATGCTGGCATATATTCAGAGAGTGTTCAAATGATTATTAATCAAAATAAAAACATTATATTCAGCCTTGGGGAAAATGGTTTAGATGAGATAGTATCCTTGTTATTAACCAAAACTGGGATTCTAATCAAACCACAGTTAGGAGAGTTGAGGAAAAATCTGTCACTTTGGAAAAGTTGTAGTTATGACATTTCTAGTTGAGTTCTTTAAGTGAGAAATAGTTCACTTTAGGTGCATAGTTCTAATTATCTAATTGCTCATAAACCTGTATAGAGGAATTTTATCTTATTAGTGTGATACATTTAATCATAGAAAATGTCCACAATTCCACCTTCTGTTTATGTTGGCACCTTGCAGTCGTGCTGGGATGTCAATAATAAATTACCTTAACAGAGGTTCTGGTACATAAGGGCTCTGATGAGGTGAAAAAATATGTCTTTCAAATGTCTCATGAAGTCATTTAGATTTCTGGTCCTTAAGGCACAGGAGCTAAGCCAGAAGGGATTGTAAGCATAACCAGCTGCAATAGACATTGTTTCATCTGTGAGGAGAATAAATTATTTTGCTTGGCTTCTAAACAAGGGATCATGCCCCATATTTTCCCAGACAAACAAGGAGCTGGAGAAAAAGTAAATACATCAGTAAATTATTATCCCTTGGAAACAGCAATTTTTTTGAGTTTTCAGAATGTTATGAAGTCAGTATGTGGCTCTACCTCTATCATTTTCATTTCAGTTGGTTATAGTGAAGATTTCAACTTATGGTAAATATTGCTTCTCATGATACAAGAGCTCACAGAATTTCAGAATCCATACCCTTTTCCACCTGTGGTTCTGACATAATTTATTGTTACAGAGAAGCAGATTTTAGCCCAATAGATGGAAGGACTTCCTGACAATTCTTGTTCAGTTGTCTGACTCTTTGTGATTCCATTTAGGTCTTTTTGGGAAAAAATATTGGAGTGGTTTGCCATTTACTTTTCCAGCTCATAGGGTTAAGTGACTTGCCCAGGGTTACATACTGTCTAAGTTGAATTTGAACTCATGTTTCATTGACTGAGAGACTAGATAGACATTTCTTGGAGACACTACAGAAGAAAGCCCTTTTGGGACGCATCTTAGATTACATAACCTCTGAAATTACTTCTAATGCTAAAATTCTTTGAAACACTATCTGGTTATGTGATGGGTCAAAAAAGAATGAGATGGGAAATGAGCAGCAGAGAAAATAGGCAGGGAGTATGATATAATGGGGAGGAAAGTGCTAACTATAGAGGACCTGGGCTCAAAATCCTGTCACTTATTATCTGTGTGACACTGGGCAAGTTACATACCTTTTTGGAAAAATCATTTAACCTCACTGGGATTTTTCTCCTTTCAGTGAGAAGGTTGGACTCCAAATCTAGATCATCCTATAAAGTCATTGTAGCATAGCAATAGGAACCATTTCTACTTGTCTAGGTATGAAATAAAAGCAGAGGAAGGAATCTCAGAGAGATACTTGACCAATTGGTATCAGAATTTTCCTGAGTAGAAGCCCTACTGGTAAAACTGAGTACATCTTAAAAGTAAGCCATTGACCTCACATTTTATCATATATATATATATATATATATATATATATATATATATATATATATATATATATATATATATATATATATATATATATATATATATATATATATATATATATATATATGTATATATAATGGACATTGGATATTATTTTTTAAAAATATGCTTTAGTCCTAACCATATTCACAATCCAGATATGTAAAATACGTATTGATAGTATATGTTTAAATAATGTGGTTAACTTGGCTGTTGTAAATATTTTTGGTTTTTCACTCTTATAATTCATGATGAGTCATGATAACCACAATTTTGGTATTCATGGAGGTGGTTTGAGGGATGTCTTTGCACCATCCTTATCCAAATGTCTTAACCGTAACCTCATAATTACTCATTGGGATCCTAAACTTTATGTAATCTTATTTTGTGCAATCTTTGGTTTCCCTTTGACAATCATTTTTTCTTTCTTTTCTGGATTTTCTAGAAGTTTTGGAGAATCACCAAAGTTGAAGATCATTGAAATTGTATTTATGTGGACTTGCCCTATGAAATTTATGTAGTTTGTCAAAAATTATGATTTTTGAAACATTGATTTGAAGGATGGGCTTGGATACAGAAGACTTGATTTCAAATGAAGCTTTAGACATTAGATCTGTGATTCTGGGCAAATCATTTAATTTCTATTTAGTTTCTTTATCTGTAAATGAGAAGAAGAATAGCACTTCCCTGCTAGGTAGGATTATGAGAGTCAAATTGTGAGGATCAAATGAGATAATAAATGGAAAGTGTTTAGCATAGTCCTTGGCATATAATAAGTGCTTTATAAATACAAGTTGTTATTATTATTTTCAACTTTCACTTATATAAACTGTTGGATCCATCTCCAACTATCTTGTAAAGCAAAAAAAAAAAAAGAGATTCCAATATATGCCATTTTTTATACTGTCAGGTTTAAGGATAAAACAGAATATAAAAATCCACAATAACATTCTTTGCAGAAAACAGTAGGGGAGTTGTTGTTGGAGTTTTGCCCTTTTTATGAATTTTATAAAACCAGTCAAGTATTAAAAATTAATGGCAGTCAGTGTAAAAAAGAGTGTGAAATGAAAGTTTTCCTACTTTAAAGGGCCTTTGCTTCTTTTATTTTACTTTATTGAAATGAAGTCCCACCAAGCATTTTTCTTTTAACCTGAAGCTTCCTTGAACATAGCACCAAGGCAGATAATACAGCAAGAGTGGTAGTTCCCGTGACGTAGTTCTCCATTCCACCCTAAGACCCAAAGGAGTAGTCAACATCCTACATATCTCTATAACCCTTGTGACCTGCTTCTGTAATGAAAAATTGTGACATTCCCTAATTTGATCATAACTTCCATCTTTTCTTGTGACTTTTCTCTTTCTTCACTGTGACCTCTATCTTCCGTACTTTCTCAGGCTGACTTTACTTTTTTTGCTTTCCACACTCAAACATGTTCTCTTGACATTCTAGTCCCTTTGTCTCATCTATGCTCTTGCCCTACTAACCCCAATGCTAGATTAACTCCTCCATCTCCTCTATTCCTAGTTATGTATTACAGAACGGAATGGGATCCAACCCTGATGATGCTTCTGATGCAAATTTGTTTTTATTTAACCTCAACTAAACCCTGAGTGGAACAAGACAATCCTTTTACTCCTACCTGATTGAGACTCAAAAGTAGTTTATTTTTCCAATTACATGTAAAGATAGTTTTCAACATTCATTTTTGTAAGATTTTGAGTCTTCATTTTTTTTCTCCTTCCTTTAACTCTTCCTTCCTCAAGACAACAATCTCACATAGGTTATATGTGTAGATCATTTTAAACATATTTCCATATTAGAAAAAAGGGAAAAACCACAAGAAAGAAAAAGCAAACAAAAAAGGGTGGACGTGGCATGTTTTGCTCCATATTTCCATGTTCAGTCTTCATAGTTCTTTCTCTGGATGTAGATAGTATTTTCTATCCCAAGTCTATTGGAATTGTCTTGGATCACTATACCTATACTACACCTATAATCCCAATGAAGAATGAAGGTTAATACATTTTTCTCAACTCTTCTCCTTGCTTCTCTGAATTCTTTTTATTAATCATGTGTTGCAATAATATTTCATTATGTTTGTGTACCATGAACACAATTTATCTAGCTGTTCTCCTCTTGCAAAGTATTTGCCATTTCTTTATACAGAGGAAAATTGCTTTGATTTGTCCCTGGAACCCCACTTTCATCGAAAGGGTGAGCTCTCAAGATTTAGGTACAGAACAGTATTAGTAGATCCTAGGCCACTTCTATAGACTAGCAAATTGTGGGTACCTGATGTATTGACCATCACAGAGAAGAAGCTTTAATGAGTGACTGACCAAATGTGCTGGTTCTCATTCCTGTGGATTCAAATAGCTCCTTACCCACCTCTTCTAGTTATTGTCTATAGAGCTGGTGGAAAATATGAGAAAAGGATTAGGAATTTCATCTGCTTTTGCAATTCATTTTCATTTCTCTTGGTTAAAAGAAAAATATCTCATCTGCTATACCCCCAGGCAGCAAAATAATAAAGCAGAATTGATGAGAAAACAAATGCACCCTATAGAGAAGGACAAAAGGAAGAGATTTGTTGTCGAGCATGCAAACATGAGAAACAAAAGAGGCTGTTTTAATTGGTACTGTCAAGGACAGCTTGTCATTTCTTTTTTCTAGAGTCAGCTTTTGTGATATATTCCACAAAATAGCTGTATTTTTCTAAGTACTGGCATATAAGAGAATATTTGGTTCAGCTGGCCAGTGATGGCTAGGCAGTCTCCTAATTTAAAATTTAAAATTTCCAAAGAGTGTTCATACAAAATGGGAAAACATTATACCTATTTCTAGCTGACATTTTAAAATTCTTTGGGTTGACAGCAGGTATTGTGTCCTTTATTATCCTTTTATTCCCAGCTCCTAGCAGAGTAACCTTCTCAGAGTGAGTACCTGATATTTATTGAATGGAATTAATTTTTTCAATTAACAAATATTAGTTTTCTTTCATTTCCATCTCTCTCATCCTCTGTAAAAAAGAAAAACAAAACCCTTATAACACATATGCATATTTAAGCAAAAGAAATTCAACCTTAGCTTGGGCCAAAAATGTGTGGTTTTTTTTTTTTCATGTTTAGTTCATTTTCTCTCTGACCATAGATGGATGTCATTCTTCATTTTCAGAACTCCAGAATTGTGGTTTATCATGGCTTCTTCATATATTTTTTAGTGAATTCTTTTTGGAAAGTCAAAAAATCAAATGTTTTAATTCTTTTTAATTGATGATTTAGTAGTTAAACTCCAAGCAAATAACCTATCTGCCTTCTGTCAATTTTATAATCATAATAACTGGCAATTATATAATGCTTCAACGTTTTCAAGGTGTTCTGTTCAACAAACATGAGCTTAGATAGTCATCTCTATAGTCTTGTGTGATGAGTAAGATAGACAAATATTATTGGCCCCATTTTACATATGAGGAAACTGAGAGTCAGGCAAATGAAGCACCTTGCCAGTTGTTATACAGTGAGTATATGACACAGGTGAGATTTGAACGTGGGTTTTCCTGATTCCAAAACTAACCCTCAAAAAGAATGCAGTTACAAAAAACCAAAACCATAAATTCAAACCAAAAAAAAAAAAAAGAAACTAGCAAAAAATCCGAAACCAATAAACTAAGAATACCTCATGATGTTCTTTCTACAGCCTCTAGTAATTTTTAAGTTTTTTTGAACAATGACTTTTCTCTATATTTATAATATATTAGGCTACTCTGTGAGGCAAGGGTTTGTCTTAATGAGTTCCGAATACTTCCCAGTGGTTATATCAGTATGCTCCACATAGGAGGTATATAAAGAATGATGTTTTCTAAATGAGGAATGGAATAATATTTCTTGCAAAGTGATGGTGCCATTTTGTTATTGACTCTATGATATTTTTCATTGTTTCTTTCCTTTTTTATTTTTTAACATTAATTTATAATTTGTCATTCAAAATTTTGGCTGAATGCCATGAGGTAGTAACTTATTAAAAATATTGTTTTTGAACATTAGACACATTCCCAGGATTTTCCTGTGTTTAAAACAGACTGCTTAGTGATAGCTTTCCTGTGAATAAATAATTTGTGAGAGCAAATCAAACCTGTGGATTTTCTTAGATTCTTAGATTTTACATAGTCCCAAGCCTCCCAAGAAATTGTTTCTGGTTGCTTTCTACTCTTTCTATTTTGCTGTAAAGTTTGATCTGGATACTTCACAAGCCTTTGGGTGAATTATTTTCCCTTTGTTAAATGGTTATGGTCTAGATACCATAATGAAACTGAAGCAAGCAAAAACTTGAGAATAACACATATATATATCATTGATTATACTTGGAGTTCACTCCCTTTTCTTAAAATTCTAGAGGCAGTTGCAATGGTATGACCTAATCCTTGATTTGAAAGTTTATTTAAACAGGAGCTCAGCATGATATAGTAGAATATATCTGTTGTTCCTTCCTTTCCCTCTCCTTCTTGCAAGTAGAGATTATTTCATTCTTTGTACTTCTTGATTTGAGAATCAAAGACCTTGGCTTCAATCTTGCCTCTAATAATTGCTACATGGGTGAATGTGAATAAATTACTTCATTTCCATAAACCTCAGTATCCTCCTCTGTAAAATAAGGGTTATGGTCAGATGACTCCTATTGTCCTGTAGATTTATGACCTTGTCATTCCATGAACAAATGACACTTAGACTGAAGATTTGTCTGATTGGAGATGGAAAGGTATGAAGTATACAGGGGGAAATATATAATCAGGAAAAAGAAGTGGGCCAGTCATTTGGAAAGAATGGGGAAAGTAGATGGACCATCCTAATAGTTTAATGATGTCCATCAATGATGGTAAGATTTAGAAGATGGCCTTGAACATATTGGGTAGGTCATCTGTCGGAGATTTATTGGAAAATAGGTATGACTTGGCTTGGGTGGCAATCTGCACTGTTGGAAACAGTTGCCCACCTCAGTGATGTGCCAGATCCCTTGAAGTCTGCCATTATGTTCTGAAATTAAGTTTTCAAGATAGATTTCCATTGTTTGCTGTGCTATAAGATAGAAATTGACTTTGAGGATATAGGTAGTATAATGTATCTGAACCTGTTGAAGAAAGGTGTAGGTACAATTTTATTCTCTTCTCTTAGGACACACTGCTCCTCTCAGGTAGGAATCCTTTGCTCACGGAATCTACATTCAATTTCAGATAAGAGTCCACAGCATTACATTGTTTTGGGATGTCATACTACCATCTGTTATTTGCTCTGATTCTTAAGATAATTTAAAACTGAAACTGTGTGCAAATAGAGGATATCCTAGAGATTAATATGGATTACTTAAGAAATATAAGTGTTTAGAAAGAGCTGTTTCTCCATGAATCATACCACAAATTTGTGGAATCAGTCAATTAGGAAGCACTTAGGAAGTACTGTGTGCCAGGCTTTATGCAGGATACTTGGGGATAGGAGTACAAAGAATGAAATAATCTCTACTTGCAAGAAGCCTGATGGAAGGACAGGGAAAGGAAGGAACAACAAATATATCTATGAGTATATAATTCACAAATGAGTTAATACAGTGATAAGGTAGATAAAGGTGAGGTAGTATGGGAAGAGGTTTTGGAATAAGGAAGGGCTTTATTCAGATGGTGCTTGAGTTGCTTTTTAAAGGAAGATAAGATTATATAGGGAGAGAGTGCATTCTAAGCATGTGAGACTTTCAACACAAAGGCACAGAGGTGGGAGAGATCACTGGGTTTGAAGAGACCTCAGAGACCCTAAGTTCCAGGGATTCTTAGCCTTTTTCTGTCACAGATCCCTTTGGTGGTCTGGTGAACCTATGGATCTCTTCTCAGTATGATGTTTTTAAATATTTAAAGTAAAATATATAGAATTATAAAGAAAATGAATTTTATTAAAATATAGTTAGAAAATACATATTTTTAAAAATAAAGGTTCACAGACTCCAGGTTAAGAACCCTTGATTTTTGTCTAAATTGTAATTGAATATGACTCCTGTTAACAATATACTTGACAAGGGGTCATCCAGACATTTTGTGAAGACCTCTTAGTTAAGAAGAAACTTTTATCTCCCAGAGAAGCCCATGATAGTTGAGTTGTTTGTTCAATATTTTAATTGTGTCCATCTATTCATGACCCTATTTGGGGTTTTCTTGGCAAAGATACTAGAGCAGTTTGCCATTTCCTACTCAACTCATTTTACAGATGAGGAAACTGGAGCAAATAGAGTTCAATGACTTGCCCAGGACCACATTGCTTGTGTCTGAGGCCAGATTTTAACTCAGGAAGATGAGTCTTCCTGACTCCAACCTGGGCATTTTATCCACTTTGCCATTTAGCTAATACTTTAGTCAGCTTTAATAATTTTTAGGAAGTAAAAATGTGAACTATTGCTTCTAATTTATTCATTTCTGTAGCATTTGTTAAGTATCAGTTATCTGTGAGGCATGGTGATAAGTGTTGGAGGAGGGGAAAAAGCAAATTTAAAAATCATTAAAAATCAGACTTAACCTAACCTCAAAGAACTCACAATCTTCTCTGGCCAAACAGAGCTATTGTTCTCTTAGCATCCTTCAGAGTACATCTAAGAACTGAACATTTAATTTTTTTTTTTTTTTGGTGAGAAGTGAAAAATACCCTTTCTCAATCTTTGCCTTAAGAATCATTGGAGTTCCATATAAAATACTTCCCTTAAAAGAAGAGCAATGTTAGCAGAACACTTTCTTTGTCAAGCACAACAATTTTTATAATGAACTCATTATAATTTGAGAAATTCTTTCTAATGGTTTCAAGCAAAATACATTGCTGCTGATATTCCCAATCTCCAGAAATCGGTGAAAAACTCTTGCTACCTGTCAGAAGTCAGGAAAACAGACTTTGTGAAGAAATGGAACTTAAATGTACCCTTCCCTTTAATTCCCTCCAGGAAAAGTGTCAACTTGCTAAAGATTTTCCACACTTTATAATTGTGCATCCCACACTTAAATTTCAACTCTAGGCATCGTGCCCAGTACCTAATGGGTTCTTGAATACTTCTTAATTGAATAATTGGCAGTTATCTCTACAGCTCAATCTCTGGACAGTGTTCTGTGCCACCTGGATATTTTCAGAAGATCCATAATTGGATCCATAATTTGGCTCCATCACTAGCTAAGTGCTCAGTTTTCTGATTTGTAAAATTTGTGCCTGAAAAATGTTTAATGTATTCCTAGAATCTGATCAAAGGTAAAAAAAAAAAAAACTCAGAATATAATGGCCTTCACTGGTAGGAGTTCCTTATTCCACAGGAAGCCACAGACCCCATCCCTATCCCTAGATCTTCATGAATGTAGAGAGAATGTACATGAATCTTCAATGATGATTTAAAAATATTTTTATATAAGAGTCCTAGGAGTAAATGATTTTTCTTTCTAACATCAGTCTAGACAGGTCTTATCTTCCCTATTTTAATTATTTTCTGCCTAATTTTAGTTTAATATAATTTTGTTGTGAGTACCCATTTCCTAAAGTGCTTTGTAGACATGTAGAACAGTAACTATTTGACACTCTAGAAATCTGTGTGTGTTTTGATGCTCTGCATTAGATGGGGACTTAATCTGATGATGAGGATGACAATATTACCCAACATTTGTATAATAGGTAAGATATTTGAACATTCTTTCATATAGATTGTCTCACGGGATTCTCACTGCAAATCGTTAAGATGATTATTCCCATTTTTCAGATGAGGAAACAGAGATGTAAGCAATATGGTTTTTGCATTCCATGTGGGCACAGTGCCTGACACCTGGGTTCTTGAATGCTTCTTAATCGGCTGATTGGCAGTTATCGCTAAAGCTCAAAATCTTTGGACAGTGTTCTTTCTACTGTGCCACCTGGATATTTTCAGAAGATCCACAATTGGAGTTCAATTTCTGGAACTATCACCAGCTAAGTGCCAAGTTTCTGATATGTAAAAGGCAGACAATAATTGCACTGTCTACCCCATTGAGTTGTGAGGAAAGCAATTTTTGTTTAGAGTATAAAATAATATGTAAATATGAACAACTTTCATTTGGAAAGTCCTTTAAGGAATATGATGGATTTAAATAGAATCAAACTCATAGGGACCCTAATACTGAAGTTTAAATCATGCAAAATGTTCTTATAAAACATGTTTTATATATTATTGACAGTCAACAATACTAATTGAAATTAGAGATACCATAGATAATTCAAATTTAGAGGTTATCTCTAAGACCAATTTCTTATTAACTTTATAATTATACTATATACGTATACCTGCATATTACATATATGTATGTACATGTACATGGATATACATGTACACATATGTATATATATATATATAGATAGATATATATATATATATATATAGATATCTGTCTATATCAAATAGATGGGAAGACAGATATTGATTGGTTGTTGCCTTTCGGTACTGAAGAGAAGACCAAAATAATATCATTATATTAGAGTTCAGTTACAGTGTGTGTGTTCAACTGTGGCCAATCAGACCAATACAAGCTTATGATGTTGTACTACAGTTAAGGCACAATTAATTCATGTGAACATTTGGGAGTGGATTATTTAATACACACACACACACACACCTCTTTAAGAAGTAAGCTTTGTATAAGTAGGGATTGTTTCATTCTTTTTTAAAAATTTTCATTACCTAGCACATAAGCAGTATTTAATTCATATTTGCTAATCACTATTTGAGCTCTTTTCCAAAGTAGCCAATAGAAGTCTGATCCACTCTTTATTGCTGGTAGAGGGAAGAATCAGTAAGCCTAGACATGTAGAAAGAAATATCTGGAAAATGAAAATAATCTGTGTGCATACCCTGAAATTATATAAGGAAATACTTTTTTTTCTCCAGATAGGAAGTGGGAAAACTGGCAAAGTTGTAGCAAAAATTATCGAAGCAGAAATCTTGGTATTGAAGCAGAAATCCCATTAAGTACAATATTTTGGGTAGCGTTATAACAAGATAATTGGACTTTTTTTCTTAATGAATCATAACCATTGCGTGATCCATTTTTCTATGGCTGTTTTTTTTTTTTTTTTTGCTTTTTGCATAATTTCTTAAAGATCCTTCCAGATTTATTTGCATCTCTCACTTCTTGATGGTTTTAATGCTATCATATACATCTAATACATGGATCTGTCACAATTTATTTGGCCATTTCCCTTTGGGTGGACATTAAGATTGCTTTCAAACTGTATCCATTTGTATATAATGCTGTTATAAAAATCTTTGAATTCACATCTCTCCCTCCCTCCCCTTCTCCCCCTGCATAGCATTTTTAGGGAATATTTCCCAATAGTGAAATCATTGAAACAAAGGGTTTGGGTTTTGGGTTGAGGTTGGTTGTATTCTACTTGTTTGGGGACCTGGTAATGACACAAATAAATATTTTGACTGAGTCATCAGGCTGCTTAAGTAAGGGTCAGTACACAATGTGGCATTGTGCATTAGAGAGTGATGAAGTGGTTAAAAATAACATGCCTCCTTCTCCCTTCCCCCCCCATTCTGATCCCTAGTGGGATATTTCTGTTGGCCACATGAGGAACCTGACATTTGATTCATTCAGGAGGACTTGCCTTGGTCTTATAAAACTCAGTGGTCACTTCATCAAAGGTCAAAGCCAAGTGCAGAGCCGGTGGTAACTTCACCTTGGCATTTCAGGTGAAATAAATGAAAGCAAATAGAAATAACCAATATGGTCAAATGTCTGGTGAAGATCCAGACTCGCAGAAGCCTCCACTTACACATGGTTAACCACTGCAGCAATAATGTCTTTGTGCGGCTGCTGAGACACGGTGCCAGGATCACTGCGAGAAACGTCGGTATGTGTAGTTTCCCTTTTTGTAAGTTGGTTTCTGGGGATTTTGAGTGGCTTCCAGCTGCATTTACTCAGGCATTTCAGGCAGAGCAGCCAGCTGTGAACTTTAGTGACAGGATTCTTATTTTTTATTTACAGTGATAAGGGAAGGGGAAGGAAGGAGAAAAGAATTATTGATCTACCTTTCTGAAAATGTGCGTTGCCTTCCAAACCTGAGCAAATTGTTGATTGTTAAGTGACTGGAAGCTTGCATTAATGAGTGCCTTCTGGAAGCAAAAGTAATAGAAAGCTTGTTTTAAGGGTAGAGTACATGATAATTAACAGCCAGTGATTTGTGAAGAAGGGTTGAGAGAGTGTTGATTATTTCTATACTAATTGCTCAATAATTATATAGGGGGAAACTCTACCTCTATGGGCCCCAGTTTCTTCAACTGTAAATTGAGGTAATTAGACCATGAAGATACTTTCTAGCTATAAAGTCATGATCCTGTGGTATGATTCTAGGCAGCTGAGTGATATAGAGGATAGAACTGAGTTCAAATCCAGCCTTAGACACTTAAGTAGCTTGGTGATTCTGGACTTAATTTCTAGAGCAGCTCTTTTTAAATTGTGGTTCACAGTGGTTCACAGCCTCATATGGGGCTGTGTAATTGAATATGGGGGTCTCAAAAATTTGACAACAGTGAAAAGTATTAAATATTCAGTCAAGATGTAATTCTTTATGTAAAAATAAATAAGCATATCCATTTCATTAGCATACAAATTTGCTTTCATCTTTAACAAATGATAAAATCACATGTATAACAAAGACTTTTTAAAAGTAAATTTCTTTATGATTTATTATCAGTAAATTGTTAATTTATATACCTATTGAATATACCTGTATACCTATTTTATATTCCTATATTCCTGGGGTAGCATAAAAATTTCTTGGGTGAAAAGGGGTCATGAGTGGAAAAAGTTTAAGGAGCCCTGCTATAAGTTAACCCATACCTTAACTACTTAATATCTGCCTCAGTTTTCTCAATTGTAAAATGAGATTAATAATAACATCTTCATAGAATTTTTGGGTGGATTACATGAGATAATATTTGCAAAGAGCTTAGCCCTGTGCCTTGGACATGGTAAGTGCTTAATAAATGCTTGTTTCTCTTCTTCCTTCCTTTTCAATATACTGATTTGTCAAAGGCAGTGGAATATAAGCTTTCCCCCCCAAAAAAAAAACCCCATAAGAACAAAGATTTATTTGGCAAAAATAGAGATGAAGGGACATGCACATAGGTTTAAGAAGAACTGGTAGCAACTTTTGGTTTCTTTTAAACTATGTCAGCAGCTAGGTGGTTTATTTGATGAAATGTTGCAATTGGAGTCAGAAAGACCTGAGTTCAAATCTTTCTTCAGATCCTATAGCTGTCTAATCCTAGACAAGTCACTTAATTTTTCTGACTCAGTTTCCTTATCTGTAAAGTAGAGATGATGATAATAGTACCCATCCCAGAGGTGAGGGGGGGTTTATAATTACTTCAAATGATCATAGTTATTGTGAGGATCAAATGAAATAATATATGTAAATTGTTTTACCAACCTTAGAGGCTTTCAGTGATGCTAGCCATCATCATTATACTTTTAAACAATAAAATACAGACTTTAACTTTTTCATTCCCACATTTAATTTTGTTGTTATTGTTGTTCAGTTGTGTTCATTTGGGGTTTTCTTGGCAAAGATATTGGGGTGGTTTAATATTTCCTTTTCCAGGAAACTGTTTTCCAGGAAACTGAGGTAAACAGGATTAACTGACCTAATAAGTGTCTGAAGCTGAATTTGAATTTAGGAAGATGAGTCTTCCTGACTCCAGGACACCTAACTGCCTAAAAATAGAGTTTAAATAAACTCTAGTTTATTGTATCCCATCACTTCTAGGATCAAATATAAAATCCTTTGTGTGGAAGCCCTTTTCAATGTGGCTCTCTGACATTTCTAGTCTTCTGACATCTTACCCCCATAGATTTTGAGATCCTCCTTCTTGCTGTTCCACATAAAGACAATTCATCTCCCAATTCTGGGTATTTTCACTGACTGTGAAATGCTAATTTCACATGTTAATTCCATGCCTGGAATGCTCTCCCCCCTCATCTTTATGTCCTGGGCTTCCCAGCTTCCTTCCAGTCCCAGGAAAAATCACATCTTTTAAGAGGAGCTTTTTCCCGATGCTTAATGCATATTAATGCTAATGCTTATCTTTATTGATTATCTCCAATTCATAGTTATTCTCCTCCTCCCTCACAACCTGACTGAGTTCTTTGAGAAAGGGAACTATCTTTTTGCCTGGCAAAAAGTAAGTGCTTATTAAATGCTTATTGACTGACTAGACTAACCCCAAAGACACAGACATACAAATTCCTTAAAATAGGATGAAATTAGGTTCCGTCTCTGGAGTCTAATTGGGCTTCATTTTCACAAGGCTGTGTAGGCCTTCCAAACCTACCCTCAGCAAGAAGGAAGATTCATCAACATTTCTGATCTAGCAGGAAGAAAGAGAAAGAGAAATTCCATTTCATATGACTACAGACAGTATAAAATACTTGGTAATCTACCTGCCAAAACATACATTGGAACTATATAAACACAATTGCAAGAAGATGAAAAGAATGAAGGAAGGAAAATAGAGGGGTGAGCTAAGAATCAGATCTACTACTTCTTACAAGTAGCTTCTGCAGAGAGGGAGAAGAATAAAAGGCAGGACAGAAGAGCATTCTCTCTTATGAAGAAATGCTATGTAAAAATTCTTTGTAATCTTTCATTTTTTCAACAAGACTTGGACCAAGTCAGCTTCCTTATTAACTAGAATCTCTGTAGCCTTCTCCTCAATTTCACTCAGTCAATTTGGGACCTGGGAAAGATCTTAGCTTAAAAAGGCCAAAATCTCCACCCACTGCATCCAAGGCCATCTCTAGTCATCCTGACCTATATCTTGCCACTGAACCCAGATGACTCTGGAGGAGAGAGAGAGGCTGGTGACCTTACACAGCCCTCCCTCACTTAAATACAATTCACTTGCAAGTCATGGCATCATCTCTCTGAGGTCATATCCTCTTTGAGAATGAAGAAAACAATCTGAGAGGAGGAAGCAAAGGTATATTGTCTGCTTTTGAAGAACCAGATCTGAGGACGTTATTGAAAGTACTGGCTCACTTGTGAATTCAGGAAGTCTAACCCTTATCAATAGCAGAAAGTCATCCCCAATCTAGTTACAGGACTGATTATTGCTCACCACTGACCTTTTCCTGTATCTATTATTTTGTCTGGAGTAGAGGGGAGGAAGAATATATTTGTATGGCCTCCATCCTCTCTGCTGAATATCTAGAAGGCAATCAAAATGTCAATCAAAAATTATGATGGGGCCAAAGATTGCTAAGTAGACTCCCAAAATACTACCTTTGAACCTAGTTGTTGTTAGCCTACAAGACCAGGAGACTGTGTTTCAGAAAGCAGTACCCTTTGCCAAGGATGGATACAGCTGCCAACCAGTGGGCATATGATACGTGTGTCTCCCGGGTGTGGAGAGCTTCATGAGTCAGGCATTTGGCTTTCATCGACACTCCCAGACACTCAGAGAAAAACGTTGTCAGCAACAGGGTCAGAGATTGTGACTAGTCAATAGAATAGTGAGTCATTCAGAGACAAACATCTAGTTAAGCAATTGCTAAAGTAGTGGATGTAGACTAAGTTGGCTTGGAATCACTGGGCTTGTCACATGGAAACTTAACCAGGAAGAAACTGAGAAAAATTAAATGGACCTTACATTGGTGTTTTGTTTTGTTTTGTTTTGTTTTTTAAAGAACTACATGCTAGTAGAAGAGAACTGGGTGGGGGATAATCTCCAGGGAAATTCTACCAATTCCAACTATTTAGAAATTTAGAAATTTCCAGGCTGAGCAGCTAAAGAAGATATCTAGTACTCTAATTAGAGGGATGGGATAGCTTGTTGGAATTCCTTCCTCTCTGTTAATGCTTGATTTAGACCGTAGCATTACTACACAGCTGATGTTTTTCTCCTCCCTTTCTATCTGCCTTGTGCTAGATTGATATTACGAGTGTTTGTGTTTGTTTCCATGCTTCTACTGTTGTTTTTTCTTGAGTCTATATAATTTTTAAAAAATAATAGATGTTGAATATTTCAAGAATGTTTATTTAGATAGTGTGATATCATGGGAATCAGAGATCCTGTAGTCAAACTTTGGCTCTTCAAATCTGTGTGAACTAGAATAGGTCGTCTCACTTTTGGGGGTTTCAGCTTCCTCATCTTTAAAACCCAGGAATTGAACCAGGAGATCTCTAAGACACTTTTCAGCTGTAACTTCTACTATTAACCACATCAGATGCTTTCTCAATAGGATGTGCTGCAGAGCAGGGCTTTTTAAACTTTTTCCATTCACGATCCCTTTTTGCCTGAAAACTTTATATGACCCTGAGGATATTAGATATATAAAATAAGCATATAAATAAAACATTTCTGAAAATCATAATTTTGTGATCCCCACATTTAGTTACTAGACCTATGTGGAGTCACAAACCACAGTGCAAAAAGCTGCTCTTTAGAGTATATGACAATAAAATTCCTCTTTGGATGAATGTAATAGTTGTAGCATATATTCATAGAAATCATAGGACATGAGGTTTATAACTTTAGACCTAGTACAGCACTTTGCACATCTCATATATTTTTCATACACCATGCCTTTTGTAAGAACAGCTAGGTGGCTCAATGACTAGAACTCAATGGACCTGGAGTAAGGAAGACAAGTTCAAATTTGACCTCAGACACTTACTAGCTGTGTGACTTTAGGCATGTCACTAAACTCTGCCTCAGTTTCCACATCTGTAAAATGAGTTGAAGAAGGAAATGGCAGACACTGCAATATTTATGCCAAGAAAACCCCAAATGTCGGACATGACTGGAACAACCCAACAACAACAACATGCTTTGTAAAGTTTAAAGAGCCATTTAAATTTGAGTTCTTATTATATTGCAAGAAAATCCTTTGTGTCCATGTCCCAACTACTATTGTGAATTATAAAGTTCATGAGGGCAGGGATTGTACCTATTCATTTTTGAGCATTTAAAGCTGGACTTGGAATCAGGAAACTCTGATAGGAAGAGTTGGCATGAATTTAAACTTGTAAGCATAGGGAAATCCACTTGTAGAGAAATGTATGTCTCAGTAATTCACAGCATCTCACAACTCTGAAGAGTACGACCTCCTTTCTACAGAGAAAACTTGTAAAGTTTGTTTCTGGGTGAGGCATCAGTGACAGATGAGTCAAATCCCATCACTTGCTATGTGTTGGGCAAGCAACTTTCCTAAGCCTCCATTTCCTCACTGGTACAATGAAGATATTTATACTTTTGTTATTTACCTAACAGGATGGTTGTAGAATCAAAGCATACCATAGGATCACATATGTACACCTTGAAAGGACCTCAGACATCTACTCCAATATCCTCATTTTTACAGATGAGGAAACTAGGATCCTAAGAGACAAAGTGATATTTCAAGTCACAGACATAGTCAATAGCATAAATGGAATTTGAATTTAGTTCCCATGACTCCGAGGTCAGCAAAAACTTCCAGTTCTTTCCTCTAAAATGAAAGATGATTTTCGAGGTTCCTTTTTGCTCTAAATCTATGTGTAAATGTCTTTCTCCCTCTCTCCCTATTCCACTTAACACTGGTACTGGCAGCAGTTGGGTAACACTGGTACTGGCAGTGGCTGACTGCTACCCAAGGTTCTAAGGTTGACCCTGTAAGTGGATATCCTCCTAAGAATATGGCTTACAGGACTTCACCAGTGTCCTTCCTTTTAGCAAATATTCAGGACATTTGGGTAGCTTTTTACAAAAGGCATTTACTCAAATGGTATAGTGAAAACAATAATGGAGTAAAAAAATTCTCCCATCCCTCTAACTCCACCTCCAGAGCTGGTGGCTACTATCCCCCAAATATATTCATATTCCAAAAGGAAAAGTAGACATAGACCTAAAGCACTTATATGAGGAACATAGATAGCCAAGACAACTCATAATTCTGGAAGAGTAAGGTCTTTTTTTTATCTCTGTCTTTGTAAAGTTTACTGTGTGCAGGATACTGGGAAAGATGAATCACTGCTATTGAACTGGGCGTACTCTTTGCCAAGCATGATATCTCTGTTGGTTGAGTCATTCTGCTACTGGGTTGTGCTGAGTAAGTTATTTGATTTGATCAACTGCTGGATCTGGGAAGAGGAAAGCCTCTACCTCTGGATAGCTGCTGCCATATTGGTCTGGGCAGGTTCTGTATTTGGGCTGATGGACTAGGTTGGACCGGTTGCTCAGATGTTGGGCTATTGCTGCCTGGGCTGGGCCTGGTGGAGTGCTCAACCACTTGGTTCTTCATGGGGTGTGCCAAAATGATTAGTCCTTTTCTAAGGTATAAAAAAGCTTTATTTTATATTCAAAATGGCTTCTTCTCCTTTATATAAAGTCAATATTTCTGTCTTTTACAAAACTCTTCCATTATTTTTACCTTAAATCCAATTAGATACACCTCTTAAACATTTAAAATGCTTTGCTAAGATGTTATATAAATATTAGTTTTATTATATATTCTTCAGCCCTTAGTACATGCCTTGAGCATAGTTGTTACTCAATAAGTGCTTTGAACTGAAAATTTACATCTCATGTTTGATGATATTTCATTAAAATAGTCAAGTTTTATCATTACTATATAATCATTCTATATTTAGTGTTCTTCTGAGTTATACTTGAATTTTCTGCAACTCCAGGTATTTTTCTCTAGCCCTATATCTCCAAAAGAGGGTCATAGGTAAAAAGGTCAGAGCCCATGCTCTTAGGATAATAAAAGAAGAAAATGTGACAAGACATGGTTGCAACAGAGTAGGCATGGGGCAAGTTGACCCTGGATCTTTCCATTAGTTCCTGAATTATGTTAGTTGCATGGACATTTTTACCAATGGTTAAAAATTTAAAATTTCTTAAATGAATTTATCCACTCTACTGATCCCTCTCCCTCTAGGAATGATTGTTAGGGAAATTGTTGAGGGGTACTATTCCCAAGATGTTTTGTTTGCTACTGAGATGTTCTCTGCTTCAGAGCAGGGAATGTTTTTAACCAGGAGTTGGGTTTTGACACCTGGGAATCAGGGGACAATATGTCCCTGAGAACACTCTTTGGAGCATTCCCCTCACTCAGAGGGTTTCTGCGCCAGAAGTCATGGGACTCTGCCAGGAGGCAATCATCCCAACATTGCTGCTGTTGTCACTTGTGCTGGTACAGGGCCAAAGGAAGAAAGGTTTCTTACTCTAACAAGCTATGGGTTCAGCTATATATTATTTAGTCTTTCAACCCCCTTTTTTTCTAGACTCCCATTTGAATTTAAAGCTACAGTGCTTCAGAAAAACCACACTTCCATCAGTGTGGGAAATCCCTCCAGTGACCTATATTACAATCCCTTCATCTTTCTTATTAGTTGGTTGTATACATTAAAATGTAAGGTGTTTGAAGACAGAGATTATTTTTGCTTTTTCTTTTTACCTACAAAAGGAAATACATGAGTGGGGGGAAAAGAAAGATCAGATGGTCACAGAGGAATTAGAGAATCAATGGGCAACTCACCTATTGTATTGATATTTTCATCATGTCAAAAGAACAGGAGAAAGACCTCAAGCTTATTAGATAGATTTTTTATTATTAGTTTATGGGACAACATGAAGAAACTTGAACAGAATAAGTATGGAAGGGTAATGATCTATATCAATCAGTCAATAAATAAAACATTTATTAAACATTTACTAAGTTCTGGGCACCATGTAGATGCTGAAAATATGAAGAAAAAGGAAAAAATAGTCTGCTCTCAAGAAGCTTACTTTCTTGTCTGGAAACCCATATTGTTGAGGCTGGGGATATACTGAAGTTTTCAATGTTATGCACATAATAGGTGTTTAACATTTGCTGGGTGAATTGACTCCAGATATCACTTATCCTATTTGATTTTATCAAATAGGATAATTCTTCTTCTTCTTTTTTTTTTTTAATAGTTTTTATTTACCAGATATATGCATGGGTAATTTTACAACATTGACAATTGTCAAACTTTTGTTCTAATTTTTCCCCTCCTCCTCCCCCCCATGGCAGGTTGACCAATACATGTTAAATATGTTAAAGTATAAGTTAAATATAATATATGTATACATGTCCAAACAGTTGTTTTGTTGTACAAAAAGAATCAGACTTTGAAATAGTGTACAATTAGCCTGTGAAGGAAATCCAAAATGCAGGCGGACAAAAATAGAGGGATTGGGAATTCTATGTAGTGGTTCATAGTCATTTCCCAGAGTTCTTTTGCTGGATGAAGCTTGTTCAGTTCATTACTGCTCTATTGGAGCTGATTTGGTTCATCTCATTGTTGAAAATGGCCACATCCATCAGAATTGATCATCACATAGTATTGTTGTTGTTGAAGTCAAATAGGATAATTCTATTAGATTTTAGTTATAATTCTATTTGATCTTAGTTATAATCGAGGCTCCCCTGTAGAGGCTTCTAACCCAAGGAAGATTTGGTTTGATCTAGCTTTGAACTCCTTTAGAAATTACAGAGTGTGATCCAGGCTCCTGATGTGTGGCAGGAACTTGTCTAGTTGATGTCACAAAGAATCCATCTATGATATTTAGACTGTTCCACAAAGACTTGAAAGCCAAATTCCTTGTTCTTTTTAGTGGTCTCCATAGATTCATGCCTTTCTGAAGTTTTACTGTCAGTATTAACTCCCTGATCATGAGACAGAACCCCCTTAGCTGATTTCCAGAGGTTTCTCCCTTGGATTTTAAGCCTTTTACTTTCCTGAATGTGTCGGTGCTTCTAGAAACCCTAAATTCTCTTTTTGACTATTCTGCCTTTTGGATGAAGGGCGACTCCATCTTTTGCCCTGAGCCTTATGAGCCTAGTGTCTGGGCACAGTGCCACCTAGAGGCCACATAACTCAATGACAGCTGCTACAATTTGATTTTTTAGTCTGGTTTCTCGTCTGCCTTCTTTGTACCTCACTAGACTGAATTTTTCTCTTCCTGGCTTTTCTATTGAATTTTTTATTAATTTCCTATTTAGAGTTCTGAGCTGCAGACCATTTACAGAAGACCCAATGAATCTTGATTCCTTTCTAGGACTCAGATACTAATTCTATTCACTTACCTTTCCCCTCCCTCCATTTAATTCAAATGGCATTTATTAAGAGCCTATAAAATGCTAGGCATGTTGCTAGATACTGGAGATACAATAGCTAAATAAAAATAACTCCTGCTTTCAAGGACATCACATTATAAATATGAAATATATTTAAAATCTGTGCATTTATATAAATATATACCTATTGCATATTTATTTATATATTACTACTCTTTATATATGTGCATATTCTTTTATCATTAGTATTTTAATCATCCAGGGACATCTCCAGTTGTCTTGGTCTCTATCTGCCCACTGGATCCAGATGGCTCCGGGAGGAGAAAGTGAGGCAGGTTACCTTACCCAGCCTTCTCTCATTCAAATTCAAGTCACTTTCATATCACGGCATCACCTCCCTGATATCGTGGTCCTCTTCTAGCATGAAGGACAAATCACAACAACATATAACAGTTTTTTCCTTCCTTCTCCCATTCCTCACTCTAATTCTAGGTCAGTGATCTTTTGTACAATCTAGATTCATAACCTCAAAGATTATAAATAAGGAAGCATATATTTAAGCAATATAAAATAACAGGTTATTTTTTCCCTGACTAAAAAATTTAAAGATACCTTACTATAAATTAATCACTAAATATAGCTTGATCTGTATTCAGACTTACAGAATTGTAGATTCCAAAACAGTTATTCAGAAGATGAGCTTTAGGAATTTGCTCAGTGTATTTATTTACTTATATTTTTAAAACACCTATGAAATCAAGTGAGCTTATCAAACATTCCAGAAGCAGTAAGACAAACTCTATGAATTTTCTATTTCTAGTCATTTTTTGGTACCTAAATGTATATCAGTAGGGAAAAAAGTCCCTCAGCTATGCTGTTTGAATAATTATAAGTCAGCTGCTATTAACTTTGTATAGAACAGCCTTGTGACACTGGCAAATATTTTAGGCAAGCATGTATCTATTTTATTTCCTCTTCCCCTTGGTACATCCAAAAGTAGAAAGAGTTGTACCTGGAGGTTAATGGATCTTCCTCACTACAAGTCTCCATGAGAAAACCAGATGATTCTATGTTGGGTGAGATTATGGGTAACATGCATAAATCAGACCACATGGCCTCAGGGCTCCCATCTGTCTCTGTGACTATCTCCTTCCTTAGAATAGAAACTCCTTACTAGGAGGAATTGCTTTATTTTTTGTATTTACATCCCTAGCTTCTAGTAGATTACTTGGGACACAACAGACACTTATTATTTGCTTGTTTGAATGACTGATTGTGATTTTGGTCACTAGAGGATTGCAGAACTAAGTCATTGCTTCAATTGCATCTATCAGGGAGTTTTGTATAATTTTAACATGTGTAATCTTGTTCGAAGAGAGCCTTTTAGGCTCTGTATTGCAGAGCCTCCTATATTTTTGGGGGATAGGAATGGAGAAGCAGTAAGCATAGTGGGATCACCTCTAAATTTCCTTTTTCTTGATTTGTGTACTTTATTCTTCTGTGGAATGAGTATGAACCAAACACCAAGATTTCAGATCCTTACTCAGCAACTAAGGTACAAGCATGTTAACTAAGTCTGAAAACCACAGGTTAGCCCCATTCTTCTTTTACAGGGGAAATAGAACAAGAGTCAGAGAGGTAATATAATTGAGTGAGAGGGTCACATCATGGAGGAGAGATAACTTGATAAGAAATAATGTTGAGAAGAGACAGGGAAGATAGTATCAGGGATTAACTTTGAGTGAGTAAAGTGGCAAAAAACAGTGGGAGAAGGAAGGTGAGTTCAGACAAGAGAAGAAGGATAAGCAGTTTTAAGAATGGACCATATGACCTAGAGCAGTGGTCCTCAAACTTTTTAACTAGGGGCCATTTACTGTCCCTCAGACTGTGGGAGGGCCGGACTAAAGTAAAAACAAAACCTCACACTCTGTCTCCACCCTTCAGCCCATTTGCCATAACCCAGAGGGCCGCATAAACATCCTCAGCGGGCCGCATCTGGCCCATGGGGCCTAGTTTGAGAACCCCTGACCTAGAACATCTCTTCTAGCTAAAAAGCTAAGATCCCGAACCATGATATACAACATGAAAATCAATCAACAAATATTTTATGAAGTGTTTTGTACTTGTCAGGCATGGCTCTAGGTGATGAGTGTGCAAAAGCAAAAATAAAATGGTGTCTTCATTAATAAAATGATAGCTATTATTTTATTGGTGAAGACGATAAACACATATGCAGGATAAATACAAAGTCAGTTTTTGAGGGGGAACAAGGGCACGAAATTTAAATGGAAATAGGAACCATGCCATGTAGAAAGTGGCATTTGAACAGAGTGTTGAAGAATCAAGGGGTTAATGAGAACAAAATGCTTTGGACCTAGAGGAAAACCAATGCCAAAGTATGAGTGAAGGAAATAGTGTTTTGCAGCAGAGAGACTATTGGGGTAGATCTTAGAATGTGGGAAGGGAAAAAAGAAAGAAATATTTTCTTCCTGGGTCAAAATTCTCAATCATAGACAGTGTTTGCCATATCTTCTTTTATAAATGGGACAGCATATCCAAATGTTATGACACTTTTAGATTTTAGAAATATTATACATTTCCACACTACAAATCACTACATTTCCCCCTTCATTGTGAGATTTTTCTTTCATTGAGTCATTCCTATATTATGGTTAATTATAGAATGATGGAAAATTCTTAAAACTTATTCTAATTATACTTTTCTTTGGGAAGGCTCATTTTACCTGAAGTTTCTTAAAGTCATGACAATACTAGAAATTAGGAAATATTATGTGATGATTTTAAAAAGATCTTTACATATACTTCTAGTAAATCCTACTAATGTTTTTAGATAGTAAAATGCTAATTTCACATGAGCAGTCACTCTTACAGCTTTGAAAAACTATGATTTTCTGGACTTTGGTTAAGTGTAGATGAATGAAATATGAATGTATGTGTAGATGAATGATGGAGCCAGAAGCATACTAGATTTATATAGTTATAGTTGTAATGACTGAATGATATTTCTTTATGCCCATAATAGTGACTCCTTCATAGGAAATGAGGTTGAAAAAGATAAAACTGAGATCACCACAACCGATTGTATTGAAAGGATAAATAATAACTTGTTTAAGTCTTCCATGGTATTTCTAGGTCCTTCTTGGATATACATTATTTTTTTTAATAATACGTTTTTATTTTTAAAATAATAAAGTTTTTTTTCAAAGATTGTTTTCAACATTCATCCTTGTGTTCCAAATTTTTCTCCCTCCCTCCTCCTCTTTTCCTTTTCTTAACAGTCAGTGATCCAATATAAGTTAAATGTGTAATTCTTCTAAACATATTTCCACATTTATCATGCTGCACAAGAAAAATCAAATAAAAATAAGAAAAAAGCAAACAAGCCAACAATAACAAAAAAGGTGAAAATACTGTGTTGTTGTTGTATATTCTTTATCAGATTATTGGGAATATTTTGCTAATTAAAAAATCCTGTCCATTTCAGAATGAAGATCTGTCACATAATCTAGAGAGTCAGAATGTAAAGGATCTTAGAGGCCATTGACTCCTACCCCATCATTTTTCAGATGGGGAAACTGAGGTGGTTAAATGACTTGCCCAGACTTAGAGAAAGGATTTAGTTAAAATCCTGATACTTAATCTCCCTAAGTCTCTATTTTCTCATCTGTGAAATGAGTTGTTAAGACATGATAATTTCTAATGTCTAAATATATCAATTTTCTCCACTCCTCTGCTTTAGAACTTCAAAGTCTGACTGAGGGCAGTTTGTCAATCAGAGCTGCCTGTCCAATCATGATTATACAGAATTAAACATGCTTTTTTATATTGTGAACTACTAGAATCTATTCTCTACCTCTTTGCATAGCAATAGCATAGAAATGTTATTAGACACTCAAATTTTAAAAAGAAAAATAAATTTTTCTTGGCAGGTATTCCATTGCTGAGAGAAGATGACCATTCGGCCCCTGTGATATCTAGCTCACCAATAAAAAACGTTGGAGAGTATGGGGACTTCTCAAGGGAGCAGGAGGAGAAAATCAAAGAGGAACCTTTGACCATCTCAGAATTGGTCTACAACCCAAGTGCCAGCCTGCTTCCCACCCCAGTTGATGAGGATGAGATCGACATGCTCTTTGACTGTTCTTCGAGGCTTGAGTTGGAAAGAGAAGACACTGATTCATTTGAGGATCTAGAAGCGGATGAAAATGCCTTTTTGATGGCTGAGGAAGAGGAACTCAAGGAGGCCCGGAGAGCCCTGACATGGAGCTATGACATTTTGACAGGCAACATCCAGGTGAACCCCTTCGTCAAGAGTTTCTCCAGGCTTCTTGTCGTAGGTTTGGGACTGTTACTGTTTGTGTTCCCTCTCCTTCTCGTCCTTTTGGAGTCAGGCATCGATCTGTCCTTCCTTTGTGAAATTCGTCAGACACCAGAGTTTGAGCAGTTCCACTATGAATATTATTGTCCTCTCAAGGAATGGGTGGCGAGAAAAATAAACTTTATCCTCTACTTGTTGGGTTGCTCATAAAGTTACCATATTTTGTGACTAAGGGCTATATTCAATACTAGTGATTTTTCTTTCTTTTTTTTTTCCTTTCCTTTTTTTTTTTTTTTTTTTTTTTTTTTTCCAGAACTGCCTGGCTTTTAGAAAGATCATGGGGCCATCAGCAGGTAGCTCTTTTCATCCATATATAACAGACTGTTCAATTCCTTAAGTTAGCTTTTCATAATTCAATATACTTAAGTAAGTTAAAGTCAACTAAAACATTATTTTAGTTATAGGCCAGAATGGTGGTCCTATTTAAGTAACCAAAAAGATGTTTATTTTTATTGCATTGTAAGCTTACTGCTTACTTACTATACCATAGAACATTATGTAGAGCTAACTTGCTTTTTTTAAGTTTGTAGCATTATAAGCTGTAAGGCTTAGGACCGGAATTTTAGTAAAATCGGAGGGAAATATTTTTGAATATACTCCTTAGTGCAACAATCTCTTCTAACCAATGCCTATACAAGCAAAGTTTATGCTGGGTTTTTGTTGTTTTTTTTAAAAATATTTTTATGTGTTCAAAATATTTTGGTAAATTTTTAGCAAAAGAAGTCTTCTGAAGTTATTTAAGTGTACAGATTGTAAGATTAATGCACAAACGGTACATGGGGAATTTTTTTAATGTTTTGGCAGTGATTTGTTTTTACAAAAATATTTTTGGCTGGACAATTCTGTAATTTGTTATACCTGCATATGAGATAGCAAACTGTTAGAAGAATGATATGGGAAGTTTAGGAAACAGAAAATAGAATGGGGAATATATCTAACTTAAAAAGTAACAATGCCACCTATGAAATATGACAAAAGTTGCTCAGTAATCTGTTTCTGAATATCTTCTATCTAAAGTTTCGGGAGACATTATCATTGACAAGATGACCAATAACCTTCACCTGTGTCCTGTTATCTTCTATCTCAACTGATGCAGCAGAAAGTCACTGGAAGAGAGTGAAAGTGATTCCTAAGAGGGCACTGGCTCTCCAAGCTAATTGTACATTGTGTACATAATAAGAGAGAAAGGGAAGAAGGATTAAAATGTAGCTCCCCAAAAGCATTTCTAGATAGGACATGGTAGGTGAGTGGTGATAGCTTAACTTTAAGAAAGTCATGGGAAATGTAGATTATATGATGATTTAAAGGAATGAAGCATGGACTCAGAGTTGATAGAAGTTTGTATTATAAATACATTTTCAAAAAAAAACAAAAGGGAGGAAATTTAAGGTAAGTATATTGAAGGTCCCTCATTCTAGTCATGATGATTCTGTGAAACTAACTCCAGGGAATCATTAGAATGGGGGGAGGTACATGGTATATGTGTGTGTGTGTGTGTGTGTGTGTGTGTGTGTGTGTGTGTGTGAGAGAGAGAGAGAGAGACACACACACACACACATACACACACAAACACACACAAAAGAGGGACAAAGGAGGGAGAGAGATATTTTTCCATATATGAAATTGGTTACTCTATAAGATTAGAGATGCAGCTTGCAGTACCATTTATACAACTCTAATCCTAAATCTGACTTTCAAGTCTAGCTGTGGGCAGACAAAGTCACATGGAGGATATGGAAGAATTGTGATGCATATAATATCATCCTTTATTTTTAATGCAGGATCTTTTACAAGGAAATGTTCCCATGGCCTCATGGAACTATTTTCCTATATAAAGGAGAAAAAAATTGGTTTAGTATCGTTCTTATTAGCGTTTAAACCATGGGTGTGAGGTTTGTTGCCTTACCAGAGAGAATATGTCCCTATTGCAAGGACTATAGTCCTTATAAAGTAAATGACATAAAATAATTGCATTTGCTTTGTAAAAGACTTCCTTCTCCTAAATCCCCATTTTTCATTTTGGAGCTTTTTCTATAATGTGAGCCTCATTAAAAAGAGTTTGGTTAACTTATGGGCTCTCTGAAACTCTGTTGACCCTTTACATTTACCATGAGCACATTTTTCAAAATTGCTCTGTAATTTTTTATCTGGGCATATAGCTAAAGATGCCTGGTTTTTGGTGCTAAAGAGTCCAACTAGAAGGCTCTGGATGCCTCATTTAGACATCTGATTTTGCAAATTGGATTTGAAAGGTAGCTCATGGAGCCTTTCTCTACTTGGGTCTGAAATAATTTAAATAAATTGAATTAAATTAGCTATGTTAGAATTTATAACCTTAAATTTCAAGGCTACTGTTCATATTGTTTCAGTAATTTATTATGCCTTCTAGTAATATATAAAAATCCAATAATATGATGTACCTTAATTCACTGGTCCTCCAATCTTTCTCCATTTGCTGTCTTTGAGAGTTTTGCAAGTAACAAACTTGGAAAGTAATATTTCATTAATTTATTTTATTTCTTCCTACTTTTCATATTGATTCATATTATAAAGCTAAATAGTTAGTCTCTGAAATGACTGTACTCTAGTGAAATCTACTATTTTTTCTTCCCTACCACACTATTATTTAATATCTTACATCCTATTCCTCAGAATATTGATCAATGTTAGAAAGATGTGTTTTAAATAGTAACAAATGCAGATTTAAAAAAAAATCCAGCTAAACATCTCCTTATTCTTGGGTAGAATCCCATAGTAAACAGATATATTTGTGAATAGACAGATTGGGTGAGATATTAAGAATCCAATGACTTTATATAATGACAAAAAGCTAAGACTGGGATTCTTGAATGTAAAACTTGAGTGATGCATTATAGCGCTTTGGAGATAATGTTAGGTTTATTGGGGAAATTTTTGTCATCTATTGGCTGATCAAATAGAGACAAGATTATTTCTGGAAATGAATAGTACAAGATATTGTTGGAAATGAAATGGAAATGTGTGAGTATATGTATAGACCATGTTTTCTATATGTGTGTATGTTTATATATATGTCTTTATATGTGTATTTGTACACACAGTAATGATACATATTTCATATACACACTGGTTCTCATTTTACCTTGCATGGGCATTTCTGATATTGTTTGCTTTTCTGTGTAGAAGTTGTAGTGAGTTAAACTCATTATTTAATTTGTTAGTGATAATAATTGTGTAAACATCTGTGGATATATATGTACACACAAGTGAGATATATACATATACACACACAAACAGTTGGCTTCAGTGCTAATGAAAGTTGGATCATAAAGAATTTGTAGGTTAAGTGTTGTGTATTTCTGTCTGTGATTTGAACTATCTTGTAAAATGTTATGTATTTGGAATATATTTTGTGGTTTGTCTGATATTTATAAACACAGCTCTGGGAAGAATAAACTATGGATTGTTGATTACTTCACTGAATTACTAAAGAACTTGGGGGAGGGAAGTACCTGTGATTTGAGCCTTATCTTTGTACAGAGAATTTCACATTTCTGTCTCAACATGGAGATTGTTTTGTATGTCAATATGGTGGCAGGATTCCCTAATAAAACTACTCTGGGAAGAAACAAACAAATCAAAAGGCCTCGATGTTGTGATATTGTAAGTTAAGGATGTGGGATAAGATGTTTTCTCTCAGTAACTCCTTATACTTTCTTCTCACGAGAGAGGAAAAAAATCTATAAGTGAATTTTTTGAATTTGGGCATTTTTGAATATGTTACAAGGAAGATGTTTGAAAATATACCCTTTGGGATCATCTGCCAAATAATATATTCTTCTGGCACTCAATACCTTTAATGCTATACTCTACACCAAGCCTTCTTAAGCTTTTTCCACTTGTGATCCCTTTTTGCCCAATAAATTTTTATATGACCCTGGGTATATAGGTATATATAAAATATGCATACAAATCAAATATTTACTGATAATAAATAATTTCAAGATCCCCACATTCAATTATAAGACTCTATATAGAGTCATGACCCACAGTTTAAGAATCTGAGCTCTCTTCCACTTTCCCCCTCCCCAATGCAACCCTGAAGATATACTGCCTAAATTTCTCTCCAGCCACTCATTTTTAAAGTTTTTTTTTTTTTATTCTTCTAATTATTTCAACTTCCACATCAAAAGTCTCTAGTTGATTTAAAGAATGTGCCTCTAATTCAGGGATTCTTAATCTGGAGTCAGCGAACTTTCTAAAAATATTTTGATAATTATCCCAATTATTAATTTTGTGCACAACCCGAAGGTCCATAAGCTTCAACAAATTGCCAGTAGAAACAATGACACACAAAAGATTAAACACCCCTTCTCTAGTCAATGATCCTATGTCTTTTGATATCTTGTGACTTCCAATAATTCTCATTCATGGGGTAGTTTAGGTAGTATGATGGATAAACACTATAATCAGGAGGACTTGAGTTCATTCCAGACACTTGACTCTTAACTAGCTGTGTGACCTTGGGCTTTAATCCCAATTGCCTTGCAAAAACAAAGCAAAATAAAATAATTTCTATTCATGATTATATTTATGCATATTTTCCTTGGTATATTTAAATTGATTAGGGTGTCAGTATTACATGTAATATACTTTATCTAAGAAATGAGTTCTTGAATGGTTAAATGAAATATAGTCCTGGTTGTTAAGATGCTTATAATTTAGGAGAAAAATTAAAATGTGCACAAGTTACCAATACTATTTGTTCTAAGGGCCACAAGAGAGAGTTGAACAAAATATTCCTAAGAATTCAGAGGGGCAAAATTCACTTCCAGCTAAAAGAATCAAGCAAAGTTTCATAAAGAAAACTGAACTTAAGTTGAACCTTAAATGGATAAAAATTCCAGAAGTGGAGATAGTATAAGTCATCGCAGATAAGGGAAATAGCATAAACCAAGAACTGAAGAACCTGGAAAATAAAAAATAAGCAATTAAGAAACTATTATTAAGCACTTTCTCTTGTACCAAGTGTTAGAAAAAGAAAAATAATCTCTGCCCTCAATGAGCATATGGGTAATAAATAGTGTGATTTTATTGGACTATTGGTAATACAAGGTGTCCTGAAAGTCTTAGTGTGCTTGAACTATTAGACTTTAAGACTCTTAGGTTACCCTGCATATAAGAGACAGTGTGAGATATAGCCCCATGTGAAGGATGAAAGAATCCTTTCTCAGTGGGCATAGATCTACCCATGCACTACAAATTGATGTTTCTATGCACTTTTTAATTTTTGAATTAAAATTTATTAAAGCTGTTTATTTTCAAAACATATGACAGTTTCCAACATTCACCCTTGTAAAACCTTGTGTTCCAAATTTTTTTTTTCTTCACTCCCGCTCCACTCTCTCCTCTAGATAGCATGTAATCCAATATATGTTAAACATTGCAATAACTTTAAAAAAAATCCAGGCATATTTGCGTTACTTCCAAGAACTCAATGGCCTGAAACAGCTATTGTGCCTCCCTATTGAACTTTACTTCCTCTGGATTTAAAAACTCTTTGAACATGGGCTTGCTTAGATCAGGTGGGCAAGGATCTAATCACCCTATGATGCTGGATTTTACCTAATTGTTACATCACACCTTTGATTTTTCCAGCTAATCTCAGAATATTACAGAGTTTTCACAAGACAAATAATTTATCAGAAAGGATAATACATTTCTGGAGATATATAATAAATGCTGAGCTGATATAAGATTTTTGAACATTATTTCAATTCTGACAATAGGCCTGAGATGCTGGCATTATGTCAGCTTTATGTCTATTTTATCGCCACAAAGCTTAGGCTGAGATTGAGTGGCTTCCCAAGGTCACACAACTATTGGCAGAACTAAAATTCACAGGATCTCAGGGGTAGAAAGACCTTTGAAGTCATTTTATAGATGAGAAAACTGAAAAATCAGAGCGTTAATGTTGCATAGATAGTAAATGGCAAAGCTGGGTTTCAATACCATTTCTTCTGAGTCTCCACTCTATCACACTGCCTCACATTCAGGTCTCTTAATTGCAAGACCAAAGGGCTTTCTAGTGTGTAAACTACATTGCCTCTGCACATAAGATCATGATAAGCATTGAAAGAACCTTAAAAGTCACTGAATTCCCTAGTCAGATTTTACAGATGAGGAAATTGATGTGTTTAAAGGACTTGTCCACAGGTTGTCTCACAGGTAGTACTTGGAAAAGCCCGTATTCAAATTTGGGTTTTAAAGGTCTATAAATCCAGCATCCTTGGGCTCTTTTGTCTTCCAGAGGTTTGGCAAATGTGTGCCTTAATGTGATTGCCATTTCCCTCTCTCCAAAATGTGCCATCTCCCTCTATGCTTCTGGAAAGTATCAAAAGGGAAAGGGTGATGTGCATTACTTGTAACTAATGTACCTTTTACTGCTGTTAAGGAATGGTGTCACGGAGAACAATAGGGAAGCAACATGCTTAGAATAGACTCGATCTTCAGAGTACATTAGCAAAAATCACAAAGTGACTTGATAGTCTTCTATCTTCTTCCTGGACTGACAGATTGTATCTTTGCCTTCCAATGGGAATAGTAACTGCTATGCTGTCCGAAAAATTTCACACAGCTGCTCTAATGAAATTGCAGATCATTATTTTATGGGAGCTATTAAAGGCCTTTTGTCTCTCTTCGCAAATTGATGTCTGCCAGACCTTGCAGTTTTTCTTTATTAACCTTCATTCTGAAGGGGAGGAAGTAACAAGATAATTGCTCTTCACCATCTTAGGGAAATTGGAAAATGAAAATACTGACCACCCATGAAATAAATCATGTTACTACTTTATTAAAATACAGTGATATCAGAGAGATGCAAAATCCCTGACCCAGTAACTTATACATTTATATCCATAATCAATGGCACAAAATTATGTGAGACTTATGAGTCAGGAGAGCTAACTTAGTCCCAGGCTCCAACCATTTACTGACTATAAGACATTAGGCTGTGGTTAGCACATAGTAGGTTGAGTTAACTCTTCTGAGTCTCATCAGTAAAATAGTGCTAACTATGCTGTGCTTTCTATCCCTTAGGGATGCTGTGAAGATCAAAGGAGATAGTGAATTTATAGCAATTTATAAAACATTAAGCACTATGTAAATGAGAACCTCCTTTGTAGGAATATCTTCACTGAGTCAAATAGTAGGTACTTCAGTTGCTCAAGGCTCAGAAAGGTTAATTAACTTAAGGCTTATGCAGCTGAAGGGTAGAAAGAGGTGGGACTTGAAATCGGTGGATCATAGCATTAAAGTGGAAGGAATTCAGAGGCTAGCTGGCCTAAGTCTTCCCTTCCATTTTACAGTTGAGGAAACTGAGACCTAGGGAAGTAAAATTAACTCACAGTTACAAAAATAGAAAACCTGAGAGGTAGGATTTGAATGTATATTCTCAAATTCCAGAGTTAGTGTTTATAATAAATAAGATTCATTAAATGCAAAATATTTTCCCATTTTGTCAGTAGCATTGTTTTAAGCCTAAGAGATAAAAAGACAAAAATGAAATAAGCCTTATCCTCAAGGAGTTTACAGTTTACTAGGGGTGGGGTGGGAATAACAGGTATCAAAGTAAGTAAGTAAAAAGAAGTAATCTTATTTCAGGAAAGATAAAGTGAAAACAGCTAAAGAAAATGAAATTCACAAAATTCTAATTTTAAGTCTTAACACTCCATCCATTTACCACGTTGCTTTTTGAGGCATTATTATTTAAGAAAAGGAGCTTGGCCTAGTGGATAGAAAGCTGACTTTGAGAGCCAGAATGACCAGAGTTCAAAGCTAGCCTCTGACACATTGTCTGTATTACCCTAGACAAGTCACTTAACCTTCTCAGGAGACTCTTAAGGACTTTTCTGTTTCTTACAAACCTTCATTGATAGTTCCTTTACCAGAGAGTTTCTTATACCAATGAAATCATAGGCCCAACAATTATTCCCAATAATAGCAATAATGATAAATATGTATTAAAAACCTACATTAGAGAGGTCTAATCTAATGATAACCAAGATGGATGATGTTTCCATGTTACTGACTTATCCATTTCCAAATTCAAAACTGTCAAAAACAGTTTTTCTGTGCTCACATCTCTGTCTCCATGCCAGAGGAAAAAGGCCACGAAAAGGAGGGATCCAGAACCCAGAAGAAACAGTGTTTAATATTTTCTTGTAACCCTTTTCTCCCTCTCCCTGCATTGAACCTTGAGTCTTCCCAAAGGATATAGCATAAATTATTCCTGGGTGGCTGAGGATACAAACACTGATCTTGGGAATGATGATTGCTTAACAAACCAAAATTTTAGGGCCTAGACAACCTACTTGGGGGAGGTCTAGTAAGGCTTCCCAGGGAAGATGACCTACACCAATCTGTGAAATAAAGAGTTGAATTTGATCAACAATTCTTTTACTTTTTTCTGTGTTATGAACTTCTTAGTCTGATGAAGCCTCAAATACATTTTTAAATGCATGAAATAAAATCTATCAGATTATAAAGAAAATAAAAAGTTAGTAAAAATAAGATGATCCTGTTCCTATCTAAGTTCACGGATCCCCTGAAATCTATCCACAGATTCTGTGGATCCCAAGTTAAAAATTTCTGATAGGATATCAAAGGGATCTTCCAGTTCTAAATTTTATATTCACTTCAGTCACCAGGAGCTATCCCTGGTGCTAATATCCCTTTTACCAGCTTTTGCCTTACCTCCTCTATTCTTCATCTCTATCCTTTTAATCAAACTTTAATTCACTGGGAAGACTTTTTATATATCCATCCCATATTGGTATTATAAAATTATAGAATGCAGGAATGTTCTAACTCACCTATTAGGATAGTTAACACTGTCACAAGATAAACCATGGGCACCTACTTACATAATATTTGGAACTTCCAGCTAATCTTATCTATTACTGTCAGAATTGAGACTATTACCGTTTAGGGCTACTATTAGGACTTTCACCTGTATAATGGATAAATAGAAGTAGCCCAGGAACCTAATATTTATGTATGATATTATTTTTATTTTTTTTATTAAAGCTTTTTATTTTCAAAATATGTCCATGGATAATTTTTCAACACTGATCCTTGCAAAATCTTGTGTTCCAATTTTACTCCTCTTCCTACCTCTCCCTCCCCTAGATGGCAAGTAATCCATTACATGTTAAATATAGTTAAAATAGAGGTTAAATCCAATATATGCATATATGTTTATACAGTTATTTTGCTGCACAAGAAAAATAAGATCAAAAAGGAAAAAAATAAAATAAAATGTAAGCAAACAACAACAAAAAGAGTAAAAATTCTATGTTGTGATTCACACTCAGTTCCCACAGTCCTCTCTCTTCAGATGGCTCTCTTCATCACAAGATCATTGGAACTACCCTGAATCATCTCATTGTTGAAGAGAGCCATGTCCATCAGAATTGATCATTGTATAATCTTCTTGTTGCCATGTACAATGATGCCCTGGTTTTGTTCATTTCACATAGCATCAGTTCATTAAGTCTCTCCAGGTATCTCTGAAATCATTCTGCTGATTGTTTCTTATAAAACAATAATATTCCATAATATTCATATACTATAACTTATTAAGATTCTCTAAAGCGATTGGACATCCACTCAGTTTCTGGTTTTTAACCACTACAAAAAGGGCTTCCACAAACATTTTTGCACATATGGTCCCTTTTCCTTCCTTTAAGATCTCTTTGGGATACAGGGCCAGTAGAGACACTGCTAGATCAAAGGGTATGTACAGTTTTATAGACCTTTGGGCATAGTTTCAAATTGCTCTGCAGAATAGTTGGATCAGTTCACAATTCCACCAACAATGTATTAGTATCTCAATTTTCTCATATGCCATCCAACATTCATCATTGTGTTTTCCTGTCATCTTAGCCAATCTGAGAGGTGTATAGAGGTACCTTACAGTTGTCTTAATTTGCATTTCTCTGATCAGTTTCTCTGATCTTTAGAGCATCTTTTCATATGATTAGAAATGGTTTTAGTTTCTTCATCTGAAAATGGTCTGTTCATTTTACTCATTTGATTATTAGCTATATAACTCTGGAAAAGTCACTTAATCCTATTTGCCTCAGTTTTGTCATCTGTAAAATGAGCTGGAAAAGAAAATAGCAAAACCACTCTAAAATTGCCAAAAAAAAACCCAAATGGGGCCATGAAAAGTCAGAAATGACTGAACAACAAAAAAGAAAAACTTTAACTTTCAAACAATTCAACATTGAACTAGGCAACTAACTATTGTTATATGTTCTTTGTTTTCTAAGAAGACCATGATATCACAAAAGTGATGCTATGTTTTACAAGTAAATTGTGTTTAAGTGAGGGGAAGATTGTGTAAAATCTGTTGACTGCTGGGAAGAACAGAAATCAGTAAAAATATTAATCAGAAATGGGGAACAGAAGCAGCTAGATAGTGTAGTAAATAGAACATCAGCCTCAGAGTCAGTAGCACCTAAGTTCAAATCTGGTTTCAGACTCTTAACCAGATATATGACCCTAGGCAAGTCATTTAACTCCAATTGCCTCCCAGAACAAAGAAAAATGGGTAAGGATAGAGGGAAAAAAAGGGCACTGGGTTGTCAATATGTGCACTCAGTGTTTCATGTGACCCCCATAATAGAACTCCAAAGAAGATGTGGTGGAAGATAATAACTTTGAAAATCAATTTGGGGTTTGAAAATTACAAATGAATGATAAGACACTGAAGAACTTCACATCATCTAATCAATGATGAAAAGACTATGATGACTAAGAATTTCTTCTTCCTATTTTTGTCAGTTTGTCTCTGCCTTTCTATGCTCCTCTTCCCCCACTCCTTAACAAAATCTATTACTAAGGAAGATGGGAAATATTTTGTCAGAAGTCCATTTATTTTTTGTTAAAATAACTGATACATAGGATTATGATATGATTGAAGCTATTATAGGCAGCTAGGTTATTCAGTGGTAAGATTACTGGGCTTGAAGTAAACTCTGAGTTAAAATCTGATATTTACTAGTTGTGTGATTCTGGGCAAATTACTGACAATGCTCATCTGTAAAATGAGGAAGCTGGACTCAGGAACTTTTAGGATCCCTTCCAGTTCTAAATCTATGATGGTAGGATGTTTTCCAAAGTAGCATTCATTAAGTCTCTCCAGGTATCTCTGAAATCATCCTGATGATTGTTTCTTATAAAACAATAATATTCTATAATATTCATATATCATAACTTATTCAGATTCTCTAAACTGATGGGCATCCACTCAATTTCTGATTTCTTACCACTACAAAAAGGGCTGCCACAAACATTTTTGCACATATTTGCACATTATTACAGTTAAAACAACAGTAGAAAAATACACCATCTTCTGAGGTAGAGAGTAGCCCTTCCTGAAGGGCTTCACATAAAAGTTGCCTGATAACTTGTCAGAGATAAGTTAGAGGAGATTCTTGTTGAGTTTAGTTGGATGGATCAAATAAAATGGTGGCCCCAAGGAAATACTAAAGAAGGGGAAGGGACCTGTATGTGCCAAAATGTTTGTGGCAGCCCTTTTTGTAGTGGCTAGAAACTGGAAAATGAATGGATGTCCATCAATTGGAGAATGGTTGGGTAAATTATGGTATATGAATGTTATGGAATATTATTGTTCTGTAAGAAAGGACCAACAGGAAGAATACAGAGAGGCTCGGAGAGACTTACATCAACTGATGCTGAGTGAAACGAGCAGAACTAGGGGATCATTATACACTACACCAATGATACTGTATGAAGATGTATTCTGATGGAAGTGGATATCTTCAACATAGAGAAGAGCTAATCCAATTCCAATTGATCAATGATGGACAGAATCAGCTACATCCAGAAAAGGAACACTGGGAAATGAGTGTAAACTGTGAACATTTGTTTGTTTGTTTGTTTTTTTGTTTTTCTTCCCAGATTATTTTTACCTTCCGAATATAATTCTACCTTTGCAACAACAACAACAACAACAACAAAATTCGGTTCTGCACATATATATTGTACCTAGGATATACTATAAGATATTTAATATGTATTGGAATGCCTGCCATCTAGGGGAGGGGGTAGAGGGAAGGAAGGGAAAAACTCGGAACAGAAGGGAGTACAAGGGATAATGTTGTAAAAAAAATTTACCTATGCATATGTACTGTCAAAGGAAATGTTATAATTATAAAAATTAATTTAAAAAAATAAAATAAAATGGTGGCCAAAATCTCCTCTAAATTAGATTCTGGGAGCTATAGGTTAACCAAATGGCTTTGGAGGGTCCAACTGAATATTCATGTTGCTCATTTACTTAACTTCTATTCAAATGATTGCAACTTCAGAATTAGCACAGTACAGATTTCAAATTATAACTCCAGAGGATGAAGCCACTAGAAAGGTCATCCAGGACAATGAATCAGCTTCATAAAAATTAAAATCAATGACAAAGAAGCATGCTTTGTATTTTTAGTACTTTGAACAATTATTTTTCCTCTTCTGCATTCAAAATTTGTTCTCTTGTTGTTATACTTTCCTTGGGTTTTAACTGCTGTAAAAAGTTTGATTGATGCACTAGGAAATATGGCGTATATTTACAGTTTTCTTCCACTTCCTGAGAAGTCTTTTTTAACAAGATAAAAACCATTAAGTAAATCTTAGAATATCATGAACCCATCTAAGAGCACATGAAACATTTCACATTTTTTCTTTTTCTTTTTTCCTAATGGGGTGTGAAGTGTTAGGATTATTACTAGGTGGTAAATTGGTACTTAACAATTCTCTAGCTCAGAGTTCATACTTTAAAGGAGTTAGCTCATTGGCCCTTTAAACCCATGGAGTATCCACAAGATCATTCTCTGGGAGGATAAAAGGAGCCAAGACTCAGTGGGGAGAGTCAGTCTGGAGTCAGTCAAAGGGGGAAGAGATTCAGATAAATCCAGCAGATTCAAGAGTCAAAAGGAAAAACCTACTCATAGACTTCCTGGAGATTTACAACTAGGATTGATTTCTGGGAAACCCACAATCACACTCTTGGAGGCAGAGTCTGATTTATTCCCACATCTACCTTCGTGCTGGTGGGAGGCTTTGGATTCAGAGGGAGCTAGAGACTGAAGCTAGCTGGACACATTCTGACAAGAACTATTAAACCTAGCCGGACCCTAGGAAAAGATTCAAGACTTTGAAGGACACAATATAGGATCTGGACTTTAACTCCTGGATGCATTTTGGGGATTATTGATACTGGAATTAAACTAAGACTGCCTCCAGAAGCTCCCCAAGAAACTGCCCTCCAGAGAACCATTACAATCTAGAGACAACAGAACATTACAGTGAGGGACAGGAAAAATAGATTGCTGGAAACTCCTTTCCATATCGACATATTTATTGCTATATGGAGATAGCAGACAGCTTAACCTAATGATTATGTAATAATAGAGATCATAGCCAAGATTGTCAATTGGGTTTTGTTGAATAGAAGCAGTTTCTGTCTTACATTGTATTTTCCTCTTTCAATGATTAAATTCATTAAGTTAATGCTCGAAGTGTGATGGATTTTTGTTTGTTTATGAAAAAAATGAATTTTATTGATAGCTCCAAGGAGATTATATCCTTCATCCTAAAGGCCAGAGTCACTTTAGATGAAACTAAAGATGCCCTCAAATATGATGTAAGTGTTAATGATCATTTTTTCCATGTGAGGAAAGGGAAAGTGGCATTGTGGCTGAAAGAGAAAACAATCTTCAGAATCAGGAAGACTGGATTTAAGCCTGGTCTCTTTGCATACTGGCTATGCCATCATGAGTAAGTGACTTTACCTCATATTTCCCCAGACAACTTTAAGAATATAAGTTTCAGAGTTACTGCTGATTACTGGTAAAGGGAACTCAATTAGAGTTGCTTAAACCAGTGAAATTTCACATGCAGAAAACATACCCACATAGAAATAAAACCTGTGTTTTAGGGGGACAAAAGAGGTAGGAGGCACATTTCATAAACAAAACAATAAAGTTTCTCTGAGAATATCTGTTCACTTGATAGTTCATTTACTTTCCAAATTTGTGGTCACATTGGGAAATTTTCCCCAAGTATAACTGAGCCTTTCTCTCACTAAAAATTTAGCAAAGCTCCATTGAGTTTATAAGCAGTGTTGGAAAAGACTATTTGAAATAAAGATTGATGAGCCCTTTAATAAAGTGACTTAGATATTCATTCATTGTTAGTCATTCAAAGAGTATTTACTGGATGGAATAAAAAAGCATTTATCAAGTCCAGGGATACATAGAGGAAATAAAAGACAGTCATTGGTCTCAGGGAATTTACATTCCAATTGGAAGAACAACACATGGAAAAAATTCAATTTCAAGGAGAATAGAAAGTACCAACAGGGGTACTTTTGAGGTACTAGCAAATCATCTGACAATGCTCAGAGGTCCAGAAGGTATAACAACATGACAGTTGGGAAGACATGGTGGAGTTCATGATTTCCAGTTGCTCTAAATGTCTTGAATAACCATATCATTGGTCCTAACTGACTGCTCTGATGGGGTCTGAGCAGTCTGGCATTTTCAGGGGAGAATTACAGTAAAATCAAAGACAAATTTCCTTTGCTAAGGGAGTTTGTATTGTATCATCATTGTATGTATTGTTGTATTATTGCTCTTTCAAGAGGGCAAGCAAAAACAGCCAATAGTAAAGGTCCTGGATCACCCTCTCCTATATCAAGGAACCCTAAGGGATTCAGAAAAGTGGGGGAGAAGAAATAACTCTAACTCAAATTTATGATCCTCTGTCATTTTAGCCCTGGAATGATTCTTATTTTCTCCTCTACATTCAAATGACTTGATGGAGTGAAAAAGGGATTCCCAGAATTGTTAGTCATATGTTGACATACTTCTAAAGGTTTTCCTCTTCATCTGTCCAATACTTTCCCACATGTTTTCACCCTTGAGGATAGGATCAGAATTTGAGGAGAGTTCTACAATAAAGACTCTTGAGGATTGATGAAGACTCATAAAAAGGACTAATGACCTTGTTGTGATGGACCTCTAAGGGAAGGAAGGATGAAAGTGATCTTGAAGTATAGGGATTAGGGAAGTAAAAGTGAAGTAAACAAGATTTTTAATTTGTCCCAGTTTTAGTAGTGATATCTGTATTAAATCTAATCAAATAAGAGAACTTTTGAAAGTTCCCAATCATTGGAATTGTCATCACAACAAGAATTTATGATAATCATCATCTTTACTACTCACATAAATCTGGCCTTTATCTGGCCCCTATTGGTCAAGGGTATTACAGTATGATTGACTGCTGACAATGCTGCAGGGTTAAATGCTAGACTTCTCTAGTGACTGAAATGAATCAACAAGCATTATTAAGGGCTTGCTATGTGCCAGACTATGTGCCAATTTTAGATTCTAAAGTCTATGATGTACCACAGACCATGTTGTCAATAATTTCCATTAGTGATCAGTGAGTGAATCATCATATTGCTGTTCTCAACCTAATAGTTTGAGGTGGTACATTTGATTGATGGGTTCTCCCTTCATGAGTGCTCACAAGATATAAAAATGCTAATAAATTATGTTTTGGTTTACTTTTATTATAAAGGTGGTTTTTTTCCCCAAAATGAATATCTTTTTACTTAATAAACTCTAACTCTAATCAGAACAATAAATATATAATCATTAAAACAAACCACAACTTTCAAGAAAACAGTATTAACATATATAACATTAAAGCTAACATCTATTTTACACTTTATATGTGTATCTACATACATGTATATAACATTAAAGCTAACATTTATTTTATGCTTCATATGTATATCTACATACACACATGTAACATTAAAGCTAACATTTATTTTACACTTTATATGTGTATCTACATACATACATATAACATCAAAGCTAACATTTATTTTACATTTTATTTTATTTTATTTTTTCCTGAGGCTGGGGTTAAGTGACTTGCCCGGGTCACACAGCTAGGATGTGTTAAGTGTTTAAGATCAAATTTGAACTCCGATCCTCCTGAATTCAGGGCTGGTGCTCTATCCACTGCGTCACCTAGCTGCCCCTATTTTACACTTTATATGTTGCAGAAAGCTTTACATGTATCTCACTGATTTATTATAATCATTCTGTGAATTGGATAGTATAGTTATTTTTATTACTTTACAAATGAAACTAGGGCTAAAATTAAGTGATATCCAGGATCACCCAACTACCCAGATTCAGAATTTGAATCCTAGCTTTCCTGACTCCATGTCTGGCATGTCACTACTTCTTCATTCAAAAACATGTGCACACACATATACACATGTGAAAATTAATATGACTCAGTGTCATGTAGTAAAGAAAATGTTGAATTTGGAATCAGGAGACCAGCATTTGAATTTCAACTCTGATTTTTTTTTACTGTAACATTAAACTTTTCATGTATTTCATGTAACTTCCTTCATCCATCTAAATCTCAGGGCAGTGTCTTGCATATAATAGGTACTTAATGAATACATGTTGAATTAAGTTAAAATAATGAGTAGTAAATTTGTATGAAAAAGAACATCGAACAGTCAAATGCTAGTTAATTTATTTATGCTGTGTTTTTATTTATGCTGTGTTTTGAGGAATATTATGAGTTATTTAAGCCTTCTAAGAAACTTTTTTTTTCATAGTTTAGTGCCATAATACAAAGAAAAGACAGAGAGAAGAAACCCTAAAGAGAGAATCGAAATGAAAGACTAACAACCAAAAAGCTGTTACTTGTAAGCCTCTAGTTTTGAGAAATGTGGGGTGTGTGTGTGTGTGTGTGTGTGTGTGTATGTGTGTGTGTGTGTATCTATTTCATTCTGGTATCTGCACTAGTGCCTATTTTATGCCTGAGGGCCAATCAAAGCAGTGGAAAGCAGTTCTGGGTAGCCATGGGATGCTGTCAGGTCAATCTGGGAGGTGATACTCCAATGAGACAGGCCCTCTTATTATCTATGTCTACTTCAGAATCTCCTTGAGCTGGGATTTTCTCTGCTATAAATAGATAAAGTCAGACCAAAGTATAAAGGCCAGATGTATCTTGGTAGGAGAGTTCCTTGGAAGGTTAGTTTCTCTGTTTCAGACAGAACAAGGAAGGGGAGTAAATGAACATCAAAGATGATGGGCAGGGAAAGCTTCCATCTCAAGAGAAACTATGCTGGAAGAACAGAGTGTAACACTAGACCGCTTATTGAAATTTTTTATTTCAAAAAAAATATATATATGTATATGTAAAACCTTAGGCAGTTTTAAACTTTAATCACTTGTCCATACAGGAAACAAACTACAAATACCATAGAGTTCAAAGTTTTAATATATTATGTGTTTAACACAATTAAATGCTAGATATAATGACATTTCTAAGCTTCAAAGTAATAGCCATATTCTAATAGCATTAGTTATGGAAAGATAAATTGTAGAGTCAAATTATGATAATGTTGAATTCTTAGTTAAGAATTTGGATTTTATTAGGTAATTAAATAAAATTTTAAAATTAACTTCAGAATGATGTAATCATAGCTGTACATTTGGAATCAGTCAACAAACATTTCTTTATCTTAAAATTTTATTTTTTTTCTTATTTTATGCCTAGTTTTGGCCATATTAATTTCCAATTTTCCCAGCAGTTTTTGTCAAATAGTGAGTTTTTAATCCCCAAAGTTGGGGTCTTTGGGTTCGTCAAACATGAGCTTACTATAGTCATTGACTATTTTGTCCTGTGAACCTAACCTATTCCTCTGATGTACATTTATTAGCCAGTACCAAATAGTTTGGATGACCACTGTTCTATAATATAGCTACCTTCATTTGCATTTTTTCATTAATTCCCTTGAAATTGTTGACTTTTTGTTCTTCCTGAGGAATGAACTTTATTATTTTTTTCCAGATTTGTTCAACAAGCATTTACTAAATTCCTACTATGTGTGTAGGCTATGAAGATATAAAGGCAAAAATGAAATAATCCTCCACCTTAAGGATCTTACATTCTATTAAAAAATTAATCTGACTCTGATGTGCAGGATGAATTGGAAGGGAACAAAACCAGGAATGAGGATCCTGGAGTAGTATAGGCAAGAGACAGTGAGGGCTTTGAATAGAACAAAATGAGGTATAGGATATGAGATTCAGGGAAGAGATATATCCACTAGGTAGGGAGAGTGGATATGAGATGGGAGAGAGAAGTCAAATATAACCCCAAATTTGAAGATGGATGACAGAATGCTGCTACTACTAAAAGGAAAAGTCAAGAGGAGGAGCAGATTGGGAGTAGGGAAAAGGAGACAATTAAGTCTGGTTTTGAATGTATCAAATTTAATTTTCCACTTCAGTACTACTGAGTGATTCTGTAAATTGCATTTTCAATCCTATCCTAAATCCTTACTAGAAATGGGGTTTTCATTTGTACTTTGTTACCCCAAAAACTTTAGTTTAAAGTGGGCTCTGTTGTTGATGTAGATACCTGTTATTTTTAGATCCATTAATGTATTTCTTCTGTTCATCCCTGAGACTATTCTATCACATTTACCTTCCTGGACATTATTATCCATTATTCCATCTTTGCTTGTCTCCTCCCAGTCTGGAGACATGTAGATACTCAGAATACAACATAAACACATATACATAAATACAAGATAATTTAAGGAAGGAAAAAGGAAGCATCAGGAAAGGCTTATTAAAATAGATTTTCGACTTCTCTCTGACCCTCTGAAGCAAGCATATTACATAATCTTTTCAGTTTTCTTTTTTTCTTCTGATAAAAAAGAGAAAGATTTTTTTCATTTTTGTACATGCAAGAAGAAAGTTGCAGAGAAATCTTAAAAGTCTCACAATCAAAGCTATCCTTCATTAGCTTGGAACTGAAAGTACCTTGGTTCTCTAGCCCTTTCACTAGCTTTTGAAAAAAATATTTATTTAAAACCAAATACAAAATAAGAAAAAAAAGCAAATAGAAAAAGATAGAAAAAGGAAAACAAAATATTGTTATATGGCCAGCAGAACATCAGGAAGGATTGAAAATATGTAACAACAAATTTCCATTTCAAAAAAACATACATAATAGAAAATATTTTATGTTCGTGACTGTCCATCTTTGCTTCCTTGTAAGTTATTCTTTTGTTCTGTGCTGTGCATTTTTTGCTTTATTCTTTTTTCCCCCTTTCATCCTCCCTACTTTCCCCAAGCAGAATACCGTTAAGCACGAAAGTATACACAAACATACATACTCATATAGCTACGTACATACACCTACATGCATACATACACACATTCATTTATACAAATGCATTTACAGATACATTTAAAACCATATTAATATTGCTAACATAAAATGTAGATCTCTCGATTGAATCTTTAAGTTTGATTTTTGTTTGAGATCAATGATTATTAACCTTACTTTTTTCCCTAATAAGTTCTACATCTGATCCTTGTTTCAGTGTTATTTCCTATCCCCGATAATTCTTCTACTTTGATTCTAATCCTGCCTTGCTATTAATTAACCTCCAGAAATCTCTTTCTTCTCTTTCCACCTTTTTCCTTCCTCTGTATCCCATCAATCTAAAACCCTTTTGTGCCCCACTTTATTAACTGTTCCTTCACTTATTTATAGATTTTTGGAGTGTATATAGGTATTGTTTCCTATTTAATCTATTCTCAATGTGAGTAGTTTTTTCAGAATTACCAGCCCTCCTTCCCCCTCTAAGGCTTCTATATTGGTTCTTCCTCTGCACCTCATAGCAATAGCATAATTACTATATCTTTTTCTAGACAGTTTTAATTTTTAGAATCAGATCATACTCAGATCTGTCCCACTCTATCTTTTGGACTATGCAATTATTGCTGGATATCTTAAACATATGGTTTACATTTTCCATGTAAAAAACAAGTTGTTCTTTGAGTCCCTTGAAATTAACCTTTGATGCTGTCTCTAAACTGTTAAATTTTCTATTGAGTTCCGGTTTACTTGAGACAAAGTCCTGAAAATCTGCAAGTTTGTTGAATGTCCATCTCCCCTTCCCCCATTCAATATTATGGTTTGTTTTTCCGGATATGATATTTTTAGCCAAAGGACTAATTATTTTGATTGTCATATCTATTATCCCAGGATCTGTGGTCTACAATAAAAATTTAGCTGATAAATCCTATACAATTTTAATTGTAGCTTCAGTGTATTTTGTTTTTTGTTTGTTTTTGTTTTTTAAAAAATTTTCTTTGATGTAAGGGTTTCAAAACTTAGCAGTAAAATTCCTATGTTTTCTCCTTGTAGGATCTCTTTGAAGTGGTGAATAGTGGATATTTTCCATTTCTACCATTTAGGATAATTTTCTTTATTTTTTGCATTATTGTGTCAAGGTTCTTTTTTTTTTTTTTTTTTTTCCATCACAGCTTTCAGGCAGTTTATTCTTATATTTTCTCTTCTTGATCTGTATTCCAGATCTGCTTTTTTTTTTTTTTAAGATGTTTTACATTCTGTTCTATTTTTTCATTCTCTATATTTTGCTTTGCTATTTCTTAGTCTTCACCAGCTTCCTCTTGCCCAATTCTAATTTTCAAAGTGTTATTTTTGACTAAGATTCTGTATTTCCTTTTTTGTTGGTTTACTTTTTTTCATAATTTCTTGTTTTTCTTGGATAGTACTTATTATTATTATTTTTAGTTTTTCCTCAATTTCTTTCATATGACTTTTGAAGTCTTTTTTGAGTTCTATAAATTCTTTCTGGGAAGATAGCCATTTAACTACTCTTTGGAGTGGAAGAGGTTTTTTTTTTTTTTTTACTTCCCTATCCTCCTTTGAACCCCGATCTTTATAATAATAATTTTCAGTGGTTGGGTTCTTTCTTTTTAGCCTGTTCATTTTTTAAAAATGAGAACTATTAGTATAAGCACCTCTAATCCTGGGTGAGGGATGGTGCCTTTACCTTCACTTTAGTTCACTTCTCTGATCTGAAACCCAAACCAGAAATTCCCCCCTTCCTGCAAGTGCCCCCACTGCTTTTACACTCACCTGGTGTATTGGTTCCTTCTTACCCAAGGCAATGTCTCAGCAGCACAGCTGGGCCTGGTGTTTCTAATCAGCAGAGGTTCCCTCAGTCTTCTTGGACTCAGACCTCTGAATCCCCCCCCCCCCCCCCCAGGTTCTCAAACTACGGCCTCGGGCCAGATGCAGCCTCTGAGGACGTTTATTCGGGGCCTGGCGGGTTATGGCAAATGGGCTGAGGGGCGGAGACGGAGTGTGAGCTTTTGTTTTTACTATAGTCCGGCCCTCCAATGTCTGAGGGATGGTGAACTGGCCCCTAGTTAAAAAGTTTGAGGACCACTGCCACTGTTTGGGAGATGAAAGCTCCTGTGGTTCTGGCTGAGGCTCCCTCAGAACATAGTTAGGCCTAGGGCTACTAGCTGTTTTTGTAGAAATAGTATGGAGGTATTTACACTTCACACCAGTTGAATGGAGTCCTAGGGTCTTCCAGTCTTCTCAGATTGTCCCTGAAAGACCCCTTGTTCTGTGCCAAGTTTTGTTTTTCACCAATCTATGTTTGCCTTGAGGCAAAATTGTGTCTGTTTCTGAGGGAAATCTGGACAGCCTGGGATTTTCTGGCCTATTCTGACACCTTCCCAGAATCTTTGCTCTGTTTCACTGGCTTGGACTGTTTATAGCTGAATCCAGAGAGTGTGAGTCCCTATAACCCCCATATTCCCAGGGTTGTCTCCTAGGTATCTTCTCCTTTCCCTAAAGTATTCTTTATTCTAGGCTCTCAACCCATGCCCTTCCCCTTTCTCTCTTGGGGCAGATTCTGTAGCTAAACCAGGTAATAATGATCTGCACTGAGTTCACAAAGAACTCCTGTAAGATATACTTTACACCCTTGAGGAAACTCTTGTTTAACTCAGAGCATCTTATTACTTTGCAGAGCAAAGTCTTTTAAAGCCATTTCTTGGTACTGTGCATGTGTGTGTGTATGCATACATATGCATCTGTAAGGAAAGATTAAGAAGCATTAATTTTTGTTCAGATATTCATAGAATTTCCTCCTGAGCCGGTTTCCTTACTTGTAAATGAAGAGGGTGGGATGAATTAGAGTAATAGCCTCTAAATCTTCTTTGAAATGTTTATCAGCAAACAACAAGGATAATAATAATTATACTTGAACACACCCACTTTAGAGACTATTGAACTAGATGGTCTCTAAGAATCTATCCAGTTCTGTAGGTAGGAATACATAATTTGGTTTATTAAGCAGATGTCTCCATTTTACTGAACCATTATTTTGAAGTCTCATAGGACTTCTTCAAGAAGCCCCTGACATGCAAGGTTAATAACCTCTGGGAATCTAAGCTCTCAGGCAGTGGTCCTCAAACTTTTTAACTAGGGGCCGTCTCAGTCCCTCAGACTCTGGGAGGGCCGGACTACAGTAAAAACAAAAGCTCACACTCTGTCTCCGCCCCTCAGCCCATGGCAGACCTCCTCAGCAGGCGCATCTGACCCTGGGCAGTAGTTTGAGAACCCCTGTTTAAGGTTTCATGTTCTCACAAGGACTGGGGTGAAGGAGACGCCCCATCTCTGCGAGAGCACGAGGCAAGGCTGCCCCCTAGTGGGAGATTATTAGCATCTGCTCCCCTACACCTGATTAGACGACCTGTCTCTACGCCGAATATGGAGAGGGCCAAAAGTTTGCTTTCCCTCAGAGCCCGCTTCACAAGCACCCTCGGCAGAGCACTGAGGGGAGGACCATGCTTTTCCAGAAGAACATTTAAATATCCCTCCCACTCTGGGAATCAGTAATGATGTGAGAAAGGAAGAGTAATGGAAGGCTTTCCCTTTGTCTTCTCCTTTTCTTGTCCCTTTCGCAACGCGATCTTTTCTAGACTTAGAAAAAAGACTTCTTTTTTGTGTGTCTTTTCTAGACATAGCTGTATCCTAGAAGGTAGGAGCATGAATCAGTCATCAGGCACCCGCTGGAAGACAGACGGGAGAAAGCTCCAATCACGAAGCTGATCCCTCTCCCTCTCCTTTTCCCTCCGCCCACTCCTCAGTTTCCATGGGGACCGCTTGATGCTGTGTTCTAGCCCCACCCTCTCTCTGCCAGCTGGGGATGAGAACGTCCTGCCCCTCTCTCCAAACACCGGAGGGGCCGGATCCTCTTGCCCAGGTAGGAGAGGGGGTGCACTAACTGGGGGATTGGGGACAGTCAGCTTGAGGGATGGTGCAAAAGTTTTGAACTCTTTGGTTCCAGGCCGGACTTGGAGTTAGGAAGAGCTGAGTTAAAGCGAATGTAGAAACTTATTAGCCGTATGGCCCTTTGCAAGTCCCTTAATAATTTATCCGACTGCTCCGTATGCAAAATGGGGATCATAATAGCGCTCCCCTCCGAGACAGCTGTGAGAATAAAACGGGATGGCATTTGTGCAACACTTTACAAAGCAAAGCGCTATAGAAGCATTGTTATTAATTATTACTGATTTTAGTGCCTTCCGGGATTTATGCTTACATTTGGCTAAGGGTTTGGAAATATCTAAATCTGTATCTAACACACATATAATATAGCTTAAACCTTCACTAAGACTTGGAGCACCACATAGTCACACACACTTGCCTACATGTCTGTGCAAGCATCTGTCTGTCTCTCTAACTGTAGACAATTCTTTTATCATCAGTTATATGTCCCATTTAGGACTTTCACAGAATTTCAAATGCTGTTTCTACTTGCTTTATGACCATGGAAAAATCAGGTAACTTCTTAATAAGAGGGGTTAATAACATGTTCACTGCTTATCCCCTCAGGGTTTTTGTGAGGAAAACACTTGGAAAAAAATTAAGCTTTATGTAGATACAAGTTATTCCTAGGTCTCACCTTGATGTAAAAGCAGATCCTAGAAAGTCCTAAAAGCTTAGTGTTTAAGCTAATGACAATACCTGTAATTGAGAAGGAAGGAGGTCATGGTAGCCCCTTTGAACTTTTTTTTAGAGTTGTTATCTGCAGTAATTGTGATCACCACATGTGTATAACGGATACATGTATCAGGCAAGATACAGTCATATTAAGTGGTCATCAATTTCCTTATTCTTTTTTTATGCCTTCCTTCCTGGACTATCTTGTATTTGACTATTTTGTATATATCATATTTATATTAACTTTGTTTTTAGGTCATATCTATTTAATATGCGTGCATTTTCTCCCCCATTATTGTTAAGCTCCTTGCTTGTACCTTGTACTTGTATCCCCAGGGCCTAGTGCCCAGGAGGAGCTTAATGGACTTGTGAACAATGAACTTGTGGGTTCATTGACAAATTATTTTTAGGAATAGAGATTCAGGAGATACTCTAGCCTCAAATAGTATATGATTGGCATTTGCCCAGGATCTAGCAAGTAAGTGCTTAGGAGGTAAGATCTTTCTAACTCTAGATCAGGACTAAATAAAGCCACTATGCCCCTTCTCACCGAATCATCCCCACCCTACTGATGTCACTTAGCTAATTAGAAACACTGGAAGTAGACTTGTTAGGAAAGGACAAATTGCTTTTTATATGGTTGAATAGCCATCTTATGGTGCTACGGGATAGTGGACTTATTAACTTTTACCAAGCAGCTATGGACCAGGAGGCGACTGGGTAGACTTAATAATGAACTTTCTTAGCTTGAGCAGGATGGTTGCTAAGGTTGCAGAAGATTGTCTAATATTTGCTAATGGTGAATATTGTTGTTCATGGGTCTAGTGGTAAAAGCACTAAGTCTGGAGTTAAAGGACTTGAGTTTAAGCTTGGATGATGATTACATATGTGATCTTGGACAAGGTATTCAAACTCCTTGGGTCTCAGTTTCCTCATCTGTAAAATGAGGGGGTTGAACTGTATGATCTCTGAGATTTGACTTTATGTTCTAGCTCTATGATGCAAACTTCTAGAAGTCATTGGTATCTTTTCCCCATTCTGACTAAAATATTACATGGCCTCTAAAGGGCATTTGGGATGGGGGAATAGTCTTGAATTCAGAATAATCAAGGCAAAAACTAGTATTATCCCTTTCAAGTAAATAATAGCACTCAATATAATTTAGTGTTGTTGTTTTTCCTTTTTACTAGGTAGTACAGTGGCTCTACTACTGGCTCTGGAATCAGGAAACTTGAGTTTAAATCTTACTTGTGGCATTTAATCCTTATGTGGCCTCAGGCAAGTTACTGAAGCTCTCTTTTAGGCTTGTTTCCTCGTTTTTAAAATCCAGATTTAAATTAAAAGACCTCTGAGGTTTCTTTCAGCTTTAAACCTAGGATCTTTTTTTGGAAAACTTTTGTCATGAATTTAACCATTCCTTAGTTCAAGGATTGGCAAATTACTGCCCTTGGGTAAATTTTAACCATATATAAGCATGGGTATATATGTGTATGAGTACTTATATGTGTGTATATACATTTGTCTATGTGTATGTTTCTATGTGCATGAGTACGTATATGTGTCTGTATACATTTGTCTATGTGTATGTTTATATATGTATGTGTGTATATATGTTGGTCTACTCTTGCATTGCTAATAATACAATAGCTAATGTTTCTCTAGCATTTTAAGGCTTGTAAAACACATTTCATATGCTGTCTTCTTTGATATTTATAATAGGTAAATAATGGGTAGTTATTACAGATATGATAATTTTACAACTGAGGAAACTGAGACTTAGATTCTGGGATTTGTCCATAGTTACATAATTAGGAAGCATCATATTCCTATATATTCCTAATTCTGAGTGTGTCATCAAGTTTGTCACTCATTCCAAGTTTTTCTAGGAAGGAGAAGGAAGTCACTGATACCCCTTCCTCTTCCCAGAAAGGGAGACAGAGACAGAGATAGAGACAGACAGAAAGAGAGACATAAAAAGAGAGAGACATAAGATAGATATATAGACAGAGAGACAGAGAACATGAATAAGAACAAGAACAAGGATGATATTGATCTGTTATAGGCTCACAGTTTATGTTTAGGGGTATTTGTCCAGAGGTGGTTCTTTGTTCTTCCTTTATTGTGGTCTACTCATAGCAAATACTCAGAAAGCAATAAAAACCAGCTTATCTTTATTTGGAGATTAAAAAACTATTATAAAAGTACAGGCAGCAAATAAACACATCTGGGATAAGCAACACCAATTTACCAGACAAGATGAAATTGTGGGAGAGATAAGAAGTGAAAAGGGGACAAATTCACTACATCTTAGTAACAGCTAGACAATAAAAATTCTTTCCCAGCACATAGCTCCTTAAGCAGCTCAGTGAGTTAGATATGGCTTTTATGTACTCTTATGTTCAATTCAGGGTAGTATGTTCAATCAGCTGGCCACTGGCACTGGCATGCATCTGTACCACTCGGCTCCTCAATCCCTGGCTCCTCTTTTTCCTATCAAGTTCCAAATTTATTTTCTTTTGGTCCTTCCTTCCAGCTTTAGGACTTTCCCATGGATAAATTGAACTAAGTAATTGGTGAAAAGTGATATACTGGGGCAAAGGGTAGGAAGAAATTGAAGAGGTGATTTTAACAATGAAAATTCATAAATCAGATTTGTGACACCCCTTCAGTCATCCAATTAAGACATTTTTGGGTCTTCACATTTTAAGGCCACTATATTAACCCTTGCATATGGGGGAGGGGGAAGTGGGTGTATGAGTGTGGGAACAGGAATTTTTACAATATCTTGATTGACTAAAAATGTAGAAATTCCCAAACCATCCCATGGCTCAATATTGAAAATTCCTAGCCCATATACAAAAACTTAATAAAGCTGATGGTCTCATCCACTGTTGTAACAATTACTTGCTGTCATTGGATAATGCAGTTTTGTTTAAAAAGGATTTCTTTCATATTTATAAAAATATTTGATCACTTCTTCTATCCTCTGCTCTTGAACAGTGAATGTTTTCTTATTCTGATAATTCAGCAGTTGCATACCACTGTCCTTTTTCGCATTGGTTGCTCCCCATCTTTCCCTTTCCCTTCCTTTTCTATGAAAGGTTCTGTAAGCAAACTTATAAAAACTAAATCTATGTCCTTGGGAGATGAAGCTGATATCAGCATGATACCAGTCTTTCTTAGCAAACTAATAAATATTTTTATTTTTAATTTGGTTTCCCGTCTTTGACTCACAGTCACATTGATGAATATGTTTTCCCCAAGAAGTCCTATTTCTCTCAGTGAAGAGAATACCCCAATTAGGGGTGGTGGTAATCAAAATAAATATTTGACAGAATCCTTTCCCTCAAAGAATTTCAATTTACTTGAAGAGTCAAGACATATGAAGAGTTAACTAAGGACAAAAGCCCTCTGGTAAGTGCCAGATGTATCAAACCTGATGCTAAACCTGATGTAGGAATGTCTCAGGACTGTAAATTTTGTTGCAAAATGAGATAATGGAGAGAATTCTCTCTGTCAAATATTTTATCAAAAAATTTTTTTTGAGAGGATACATTTGCATTTGTCATTGTAACCAACTCTTAGCCTCATGAATTGAAGCTTGTGTTTAAATGATTGAGATGGGGTTCAGCATTGGAGGACTTTGGATTATGTGTCCTCTTAGGATTTTAGCCAGGTACAAGAAAATTCAGACCATGTTGAGACTTCTTCAGATATGAGTAAAAAAAGTTTCTCAACAGCCACGTGAGTATTCAACCAACAATCTGTTTAAAATAAGGCAGCTTTCATTTCACCTACTAGAAAATGCAAAAAGACAAGACAAAACAGAGCATTTACATTAGGATAGATATATGATTTTTTTGAGAGGCAATTGAGGTTAAGTGACTTGCCCAGGGTCACACAGTTAGGAAGTATTAAGTGTCTGAGGCTGGCTTTGAAATCCTCCTAACTCTAGGACCAGTGCTCTATCCACTGTGCAATCTTGCTGCCCCTACATATATATATGTGTGTGTGTGTGTATATATGTGTATGTGTGTGTGTGTGTGTGTGTATTAAAGAGCAGACCACCCATCAAACTCATCACTCTTGAGTAGAACCCCGATCATGCTTTCTCCACCATAATGCAGTATTCTAAATATTAATATTTTAATATTAAGCATTCCAAACATTAATATTCTATTATTAAAGTATCCTAAAACTATTAAAAGCAGTCCAATTCATCAGATTTTTTAGGGGAAGTTGTCTCTCTAGTTTTCTGATAAAAATATAATTTTTTTAAAAATTAAAAATGAGTATTTTTTTATTTACCAGAAACACAATGCACACAATGCACATTAAAGAGACAATAGGAATTGAGACATTTACATGTGGTCTTTCATAAATGCCCAGACCTAAATTTTTTTTTAAATTAACATTAAAAACTTCTAATTGGTTCATATTCTCACTAGGGAATTTGGGGACTCCTAAACATGTTTAGCTTTTTTGCTGTATTATGAGTTATTTTAGATCAAAAAATCACTTTTCCTTTCATTTATACTCTTCCTTCGGTGTATCCTTAAACAAAATCACTCTGTTTCTACTATATTCAGCCTGCCATTTTGCTTATTTTTCCCCTTTTCATTGTTATTCTTTTTTCTACCTTTTCTTTAGGGTCTGTGCCAACTTTAAATTTATAATCTTATGGTCTTATGACCTGTGATTGCACTGATGTGGGTACCTGCTGTGTCCTCTTCTCTCTCTTCCTGATTTCTGCTTTGCTCAGGCCTTCAGGAAGCTAGAACAGCTTAGACAACTAAGTGAAATAACCCAGAGATCTTTCTGTTATTGAGACATATCTCATTTAAGCCTGTAGATGGCAATTGTAGACTGCGGTCTAAGGTGGGATGAGTAAAGACTAGATTTCCTTGTATTTTTCAGTGGCTTGCAGCTAGCTCCTGATGGAACAATGATGTACTGTCAGGAAGGAAATGTTGGCATTAAATAAAGAATAAGATATAGACTTTATTAAACAAACATCTGTTTATAGTGACACTGCCAGTCTGTACAGTGTTCTTAAATGGGTGCGAAGCAAATTTTAAGAATGTTGGTTCTTCTGTTTTCCCTCATGTGTTTTCTTTCTCATTGGCAGGACAGCTTGTTTATGTTTGAATTAATCTCTTGTCAATTTTAGATCTAAAAACAAAACTTGAGTTACTGATTATTCTGACACAAAACTTGCAGCAGAATAGGCAGGAAAAAAAGAAAAAAAAACTTGCCGTGGAATTTTGATGAGGTGGGACCTTATTTAGTTTGCTTAACCAAGTTTTCAGTTCAAATTATATGGGTGACATATAATTGTTGACATTGGATAAGTGATATTAGATAAAAACCATAGTCTTTTTATAGTTTACAGAGGTGTTACTAATCAGCATCGATAGATTAAATGCCTGCAATTGCCCACATCAGGGAAATCATAGGTTTTGGGATCAAAGATGGTAGATTTAGAGATCATAGATTTGGATCAAAGATTTAGACATCTTAGATTTGGAGCTGCAAAAAATTTAAGCCTAAGGAGTCCAGCTTTCTCATTTTAGAGATGAGGAAGCTGAACATGGGGCAGTTACTTGTTGAGGACCACAAAGCTAGTAAATATGTGAGACAGAATTTGAGCCTAGTTCTGCCTTATTCCAAATATTACACACAAAAATGTTTCATAGGGCTAATTTGCTTCATGATTTCTAGAGCCAGTGGTATATTCCTTCCCTAAAACTAGCCTGCTCTAGAAATGTATCTAGGTAGCTATGTGCTTATCTTAGTGTATTGAAGGACTCTAGGATAGGCAAACTATCCAGAAAGTGAGGAAAAATTAATTCAAGATGGTGTTCATAGGGAATAGGAAGGGGAAAAAGTGGTCCGAATGAATACCTTGAGAAAGGAGTGAGAAGAAAGAGGATTCTTTCACTGCAAGTAGAGATGGCAAATTGTCTCAATTAGAAGTAGGATTCTAAGGTGTCAGGTAGTTACTTTCTACAAAAGAGAAAGATTGCTTTTCTTGATAGTTTTTTTATGTAGGAATGGGCAGGACTTTAAAACTGTTGAGAATAACTACTTTAGCACAGAGCTGGCTTTAGGAAATCAAGAATAAACAATTGCTTGAGATCAAAATATTGATTAAGTACCTATTATGCATGGCATTGTCCTAAGACTTGCAGGAATTACAAGTCAATCAATTAACAATATATATTAAATGTCTACTGTGTGTTCAGCATGGTGGTAGGTCCTGGAGAAGACAAAAATAAAATGCCCTGACTCAGCTTTTGACAGAGTAGCTAAGCAAGGGGAGAAAATGAATAGATAATGTAAAACTTGTCTGGAGAAAGTCTGAATTGTTATTAAATGTCCTATGGGGTACAGTTTAAAGATGATGTTGTCATGTGTTTCTGATGCCAAGGGTATATTAGCAAACTGTGATGACTTCCTTGTGTACTCTATAAGCGCTGAGTGAAACAGATTTGACTACCTTACTTCCTAACTTGAAAGTAGACAATGGCTTCCTATTGACATCCTGCCTCTAAGATAAAATAACAATATCATCAGCTTAACATTAAAATGCTTCACAGTATGGCTCCTATCTACCTCTCCAGCCTTATAATGTTACTCCCCTTCATGTATTTTCTGTTTCAGACTAACCAGCCTGCTATCTATTCACTGAATGCAATCTCCTTCCTCTTTATCTTAGCACAAATGGTTCTCCAATGGAATTTATTCCTTTCTCACCTCTGCCTCATCGTCTTGAGAGTTTCTTTGAAAGCACATTGTGGCCAAGGATGCCCCAGATGCTAGTCTTTTATTCCTCTTGAAATTACTCTGTGTTATTTTGTATGTATTTCTAATTCACTTATCTGTGTGCATGCTTTATTCCTTTAGTAGAGTACAAGATATTTGAGGGTTCAGGCTAGCTTTTTGTCCTTCTATCATTGATGACAAGTGCAGTGCTTTGAACATGGTAGGTTCTTAATAAAAGTTGCTGAATTGAACTGCCGGCAATCCTTGAAAAGAAATTTGGTGTCTTTATTTAAAACTATTCCTGGGTTTTCTACAATATTAAATGAGCATATGCCATGTAAAAGTCAGAGTTGCCCTTTTATTGTTTGGTGACCAAGAACCATATCTTGACTAAATATAATTAAACCCAGATGGTAAAGTTTTTCCTTTTCTTGTTCCACAGCTCATTAGTTACTTTGTTCTTGTGTTACAAAACCGCTCTAACGGGTTTAATCAGAATTATAGTTCAATTCCAGCCTGAGCAATTCTTTCTTTGCAGATAAAAGATTGACCAGTTATGGGTTTAAAAGTTTCTGCCTTTTTGTTTGCAGATGGATTATTTATCCAGAAAAACAAGAGCATGGCAATCCTGTGACTGTGATGCTGAGAGAGACTCCCCTCGAACCTGTGAGCTGAAGCTCTTGCGGGCTAGGCGAGTGGCTTACTATGAAAGCACTGGGATCCTCAAGACCGGTTTTCCTGGAAATGATAATAAATCAGCGCTAAAAGATTCCCCAAGAACTCCTTTGGGTTCCAAAACAAACCCTTCAGAAAGTCAGACTTCCCCTTGGGGAGGTCATCAGAAGTTACCTTCCTCTGCAGTCAGTGAGGACGTGACTACGTGTCAGCAGTTTCCCAAAGTGGCTGGTGAAAAAAACAAAGACATAGAGATGGTGGGCCAGCAAGTCCAGAGGGAAGGCAGGAGAAACAGCTGCCCTTCTGAATTAGATCTTTCCTTGCTTGATGATGTGTTGGTTCCAGAAACACAGAAACTGAGGCATGTGATAAATTGGGCCCAGAGGTTTCTGACTAAGTGCCATGAAGGTCAAGAGCTGAAGAATCCTCAAGAGAATCCACTCTTTACTTCGTCTCTGTTCAACCAAAGCAAAAAAATACAAGATTGTTGTCAAGACACCTTTGTGAGCTCCTGCTACCCTCCCTCACAGTCCAGAGATGATCACCCAAGGATACACACAAATTCTCAAAACAGTGTCAGCTTTTCTCCAGTTCCTACAAGGAATTTATCAAGGCCATGTTTTTCTCAGGATTTTTTAAGTTCTTTTGAGGAGACAAGGATTCCCGGAAATCAATCTAGTGGGTGGCAGGAAGTTCTATTTCAGAAGGAGAAAAGACACCCAGTATCACGGGTTGTTGGTTTCAGGCAGCCTAGTCTTGAAAATGCATCTTTTCAAAATCAGAGTGATCCAGGAGAGACAGACAACCTTTCTGAAATAGGCAGTGTTCAGCCACAGCCCAAAGGCAGCTGTGAAAAGAGTCTTTTTGAGAAAACCAATGAGGATTGTCATGGGAATGGCTACTTTTGGTCCCCACTAACAGATAGCTCTGAAGATGAAGATATAGATGAATATGAGGAAAACTGGAGAACTTTTACAAAAGGTATTCAGCTCAGAGACTCTAAAGAGATTTCATCAATTTCCCTGTCTCCCAGAAGGTCCCCTATGTTGAAAGGCAATGTTTTCTCCAGACGGGAGGCTGATGTCAATGAAAAATCCAAAGATGTAACTCTATGGGAAACTAAGGATTTTATATCTAGCGTTAAAGCTGATGGCTCCTGGGATACTAGGAGCTCAATCCATATCAGAAAACTGTCACCCAATCAATTTGACTCTCCTGTTCATGATTTCGGGATGAAAAAAGAAGAACCATTCACTGGGGAATTAGATTTTATGGTCTCCCTAAGGGACCTCAGCTATAGAAGAGGATTGCTACCTGAGTGTGGGAAGGAGGCAGAAAAAACTTTTGTTGGTCAAACAATAAGAGGAAGTCAGGAAGTGAGTGTTAACAGTGGATTTGATGTTGATAAAAGCAAAATCAGTAAGAGAGGTCAAAGACAAATTAATGAAATGTACCAGGGGAATGATTCAGTTATTCAGATTTCTAAACCTCAACTGAATTCACTAGGAGATTCTTCAGAAAATGTTACTTTTAAGGGTTATTCTCACTCTGGTTCAGAATCTGAGCTCACCTTGGGCCACAATATAAGAGTTGAGCTGCCATCCTCAACAGGGATAGACTGGAAAATCACAAAGACACCCAAAGTGATTGCTAAGGAGATGCTATGTGAGAGTAAGGAAAATTTTTTCTCAAGTTACCCAGTCTTCATAGACTTGCCTGAAACTATGTCAGAGGACTCCTCCTTGTATGGACAAGTAGGTGGTGGTGATGGCGGTGGTGGTGGCTGTAGCTTCTCTTGGGATGATGCTCTGTCAGAAAAATCAGAACAGAGAGCCAGTGTGCTGGAGACATATTTTTTTTACTTGCATCACTTGAACAAGATAAGGGGTTATACTTCAGAAGAAGGAAGCTCATCTTTCCCCAACCACCATACTGGGATTTTGGAAAACAAAGTCAGAAAAGGAGATCCAGAGAAGAAAGACATTGGTGAAGAAATCAGATCCACTGGCAAGAGCAGTATATTTCTAGCTGGTGATCACAGAAAAACTGCTGAGCCAGGACAGGAGAATACCCAGCATGAGCCTGTTGAAGAAGAAACTACTGAAGAACACCTCTTTCCAAAGTCTTTGAGCAATCTTATTAAGGAATCAAAGCTTTGCCCAAAAGGTCTCTTTATGAAAGAATTGATTTATGTTTGCTAATTCTAGCACCTATTTTGATAGAGTAGGAATTCTTTAGCTAATTAAAAGCAATCTAGAAGATTACTATACTATTTCCTCTGTGGAATATATATTTCATCTATTTGTTTTACAATGAGTCTGATGATTCTATTCATTTTGGTATCTAGTAGTTTATATGTAAATCAGCATTTTTATGTGCCTTTCATCTAAAATACATTTTAATAACAGAGCCCTGGAAAATGGTGCACATCTTCCTAATTCAGAGTGCATTGTAGATTGAAATTGATTAAATCATTCTGATTTCATAGAAAAATAAAACTCAACCCAAACTATGTAGTTAAAATCTCTGTTGTATCTAAACAGAATTTGTTCTTTTTCTTATTTTGATATACTAACACACAGAGAGTTTGAATTAGGAAAAATCTGAGTTCAAATTCTGCCCTCTGAACTGTACTACCCATATGATTTGTATGGGGAAGTCACTTTACCTTTAAATACTTGCAGGCAATTTTCTAAAACTATGTTATACAGTTTTTGTTTGTATCTTGGGGAAGGTTTGTATCTATGTGGAAGTAGCCATACTGCTGAACTAATAGGTCTCCTCCTCCCTCTTCCTCTCCCTAAGTGCATGAACATGTGTGCGTTTACATAATCTCATACTTATATGATAATTATGTGCATGAATGTAAATGTTATTATTCAAGTTTTACAAATCAGAAAATGGGCCCCAAACAGGTTAAGTAATTTGCCTATGATTATACAACTAATAATACATAAACCAGGATTCAAATCCAAGTTTCTTAACTCCAAATCCAACTTTCTTATTTTAAACTGCTATGGATATGTACATCTCTTCCTCTTTCTCTCTCCCTCTTCCCATATCTTTCTTAAAAATTGATCTATGAGAAGACACTGGTGAGTCATTAAGACTTTGAGAAACTTGCTTTGAATACTATAAAAGATAAAGAATGGTAGTTCCATTAGTTGCAACCTGACCTGGAGATTTCTGTTTTCTACTTCTTTTAAGAGACATAATTTCGATGCCCTTCGTAAGCAACGCATCTGAATTTTAGTAGTACAAGTAGTGTACAAAACACACATGTTATGGGACTTGTGCGCACAATAAATGCATGTGTACCATATACACGGTTTTTAATCTATACTTATATATATATATATATATATATATATATATATATATATATATATATATATATATATATATATATATATATATATATATCTGAATTTTAGTGGTACAAAAAGAATCCTCAAATCTACTTTGTAATTCTAAATGGGAAAATAATGCAAGAAGTAATTAAGATGAATTCCTTGAGTTGGTAGGAGATTCGTTACTAGAATTATTCACAGATGGGTGTTATTAGCAATATTACCATCTGGTAACTTCCCATTTCTACTAATTCTGCTAACTAGGAGAGAAGTTCCATTACTTCTAGTTGTTAAAGGAATGCCTGTACTGTCAACATATCAATGTAACAACATTTTCAAATTGTGCAATTCTTAAAAATCTTAAGTTTAAATTTTGTCAGCACTTATGTTTTGAGGTCCTGGGGAAAAGGTTATTTCATCCTAGTTACTGTTATTGATTTTTAAAAAAAGTCTCTGTCCATTTGCACATTATATGATTATTTGTACATGAGAATATTTTTTTTATAAATAGCCTACAATACTCGCATTAAAATTTCCTCTACTGATTAAATCCTCTGATTTTTGTGCTTCACAGTACTAATTTGTATACGAATATTTGTGAAATCATACTTAAACTGCATCTAGAGAGTGCAATGCATGGATTTAAGGCTGAAAATCATGTATCTTTAACTTTGTGTGTCTTTTTTTCTTTATTAGAGAGGCCATTCTCTGCCTCAAAAATTACCTCCAAAGCAACTGGTTATAAGAACTTCTGTGAGAAATCCAGTATGGCATGGTCTTCTCATAAACGTGAAGAACAAGAGCTAAGGTTTGACTGACCTTTTTCTTTTTTCTGTTATACAATAGTAATTTCAAGCAGTTAAAAACTGAATTCAGCAACTTTTTTGAGATCGGCACAGCTAAACTAATAAGCTATGAAAATAGTTTTTGTTGTTAGTGAATTGGGATCTCAACTAATTTTGTATTTATACAGTACTTATTATATTCAAGGTCTTGTGTTAGACACTGTGTATTTTTATGTGAATACTATATATGTAATATATATACATACTGTGCACATATAGTTGCTAAATACATGTATAGTGTATATAATGTATATTGCACAGTATACTACACAGTGCACACATGTGTACAAAACACATGTTATGGGACCTGTGCACACAATGCATGTATGTGTACCATATACACAGTATATAATCAATACTTATATAATCTATACATGTATAAATATGCATATATACTATATATATTATATGATACTGTGTGTATATATGTATATTGTTATATGTACATATGTGAGTACATATGAATGCTGTTTACATTATGCATATGTGCATATATACACAAAAATGCCATAGTTGCCTCTAGGAATGTATATTTTCATTAATGGCAATGTGATATATAAACAGAAAATATAATATATATTATATAAAGTAAATAAATAAAATGGATAAGTATAATGGGAGCTAGAATGTGATATGAGAGGACTGGCATTCTAGTCAGAAAGACCTGGATTTGAGTCTCCTTTTTCTACATTCCCACTGTTCTTCCCCAGGACCACTCTAAACTCATGAAATCACTAGTGGTGTTTTAAAAAAAAGTGTGGTCCAGATAAAGGTGAGCTTCAAAGACCTCTGGGAACCCTTAGAGGGGAGAGAATGTATTCCTGTGGGAGCAAGCTAAGGAGGCTTTGTGGAATATCATGGATTTAGAGCTGGAAAAAATTTAAAGGTCATTCAGTTCATACGCTTTATTTTTACATGTGAAGAGATTGAGGGTCTTACCCAGACCCATAAGACTCACAAATCACTGACACAGCATTTGAAGCTGGACATCCCTTGCATCGATTAATTATATTGTGATGATCTTGGAAGAAGAACAAGGTTCTAAAAGGCAGTGATAAGGAAGCACGGGAGACAAACAAGTTAAATTCAAAGAGATAGATCACTAATACATTTTGACTAGTGTGTGAAAAGGAGTACAGTCTTTGTAAGGAGAAAAAATACATGTTGGGGCCCATATATGGGGAGTTTTAAATGTTAACCTGAAGAACTTTTGCTTTATTCCAAATGCAATAGGAAGCTATGGAAGATTTTTGAGGAGGGGAGTCACATGTTCAGACTTTTGCCTTAGGAAGATTATTTTTTTCCTCTATGTGGAGAGTATTAGAGAAGTGAAAACTTGGAAGCAGCCAGATTCCAAGAGTGAAGTACCTACTGTTATTTTAAAATGTACACATAGAACAAGTTTAAGTCAATGATTTGTACTCATCATAGCTGGGAGAACAAACCCTCATTGACTGTGAGGACTGATGTAACTAAGAACTCCAATAGCCTAATTAAGCACAGCCAAACTTTGGCAATAACAAACTTGTTTTACAGTTGCTGGGAGGGTCTCTATCTCCACACCTTCTTGAGAATTTCCATTATCTTTAAAATTCTGGTTAATTCAAATCCAAAGAGCACCATCTTTCTAAAGGATTAAGGAATAAACTGACAACTCTAAAAATAAATATGTGATTTATTCTTAGTTTGGAAAATATTATTTGTTATAATAAATGAATACTCTTTATACAGAAATATACAGATCTGGTTCCTAGCCTTGTTTTAGATTAACTCCCTATTACGTATTATAGCAAATCTAAAATCTGATGCTAGCCACTCAAGATTCATTCTATTATAACCCTTTTGCTAATTCCACTAAACCCAGCTAACTTTAAAATTCAGTATAAATGCTAGTTATGATAATAATGCTATTCTTTTTTTTGAGGGGGGTAGTTCAGAGACTGGGTTTAGGTCTTCTGGAAGGTTGAAGTTTCTGGAATGCTGACTTTAAGCATAGGGTTATTGTAATAATAAGAGCTCACATTTATATGATATTTTACAATTAACACACATGTTATAGAACTTGTGCACACATACATACATGTGTACTATATACATGGTATAGATTTTATATATATGCATGCATATATGCTGTATACATTATACAAGACACTATGTGTATATGTATATATGTATATATATGTGTATATATATATATGTATATATATATATATATACACACACACACACACACAGAATTTTATATACATCCTTATTTGTTCCTCACAATGATGCTGTGAGATGTTATCCTCATTTTTTGAACAAGTAAACTGAGATTCAGGTTAATAATTTGCCTAGAATCACACTGCTAATAAGGGTTTGAGTCAGGATTTGAACTCAGAGTTCCTTCATTTCCAGTCCAAAATGAAACATGGCATGCTGCCTTTATATGCATGTAGGTGCCTCTAAGAATCACATATATGGTTGTGCTTTTAATTAACCAAGGCCATTAAAAAGGGTTCTTGATAAATAGAATTGATGAAAACCTAGATCAAGCATGAAATTACATTAAGAAATTTCTATCTATCTCTATACTAACTAGGGCTAAATCCTTAGGTGGTAGCTAATTTGTTGTCAGGAATGCAGAAGTAGAGGAAAAGAGTCCTTAAAATTTACACCAAAGTGTGATGTACTCTTGATCTGCATAATTGATGTGTACGTGTGTGTGTGTGTGTATAGACTTAAAAAAAGTCTCTCCCTTTCTTTTCTAGTTTGCTAAATATTAAAAGAAAGAGTTCTTAGCTGATGTTTTTGGTCCCCAGAAATGGAGCCATGTTTGAGACATTGTCATTGTGATGGAAACTTGTCATTTCCAGATAATGTGCTAAGATCCCATCATTTTCTATTTTCTAGGGAACAAAACAGTGCAAAATGATTACAGGAAAAATGATAGGAAAACACAGTTATGATGGTCTCCTGGATAAAATGGTGGGCTGAGAGGTCAGAGGACCCAAGTTCAAATGCTACCTCCACCATTTTCTACTTGTGTGACCTTAGAAAAGTCTGGTCTTTACTTTTCTCATATGTAAAATCAGGTTATGCTAGGTGATCTCTAAGGTCTTTTCATAGAGTCTAAAAATCTGTGATTGGATAGATTCTGTCTATTAAGAAATCGTAATAAATCACAGATTTAGAGATGGGGGAGCCTTAGAAACAATTTAGTCCAGTTGCCTAATTTTACAGATGAATGTAACAAAGCTTGGAGAGGTTAAGTGAAGTGACTAAGATTTTACTAAGATTTCCTAGGTTCTAGAATAATAGAGTTGAATTCCTTGAGTAAATTACTGTTCCATTATATACTAACCTCCTAGAAGGCACCCATTTTTAAATCTGTATTTTCTTTAAAAAATAGTTTTGGCAATCCTCTGTGCTAACAAATAAATATAATTTAGTGGAAAGAATAGTTATTCATTGGAAGTCAGAAAACTTGAGGTCTAGTTCTTCTTGTAAATTGCTTTGTGACCTAAGCAGGCACCTAATCTCTCTAGGCCTTTATGTATCCATATGCAAAAGGAAGGGAAATAAACTAGATAATCATAATATTAATAATAACAACAATATTAACTCCTATTTATAGAGTATTTTATCGTTCCCAAAGACTTTCTTCACAACAAGTCTATGAGATGGTTTGTGTTTATGGTATTTTGTCCATTTTACAACTTAAGAAATTGAGGAAATCTCAATCCATGATTTCTGACTCTGAGGCCATTTCTTATTTCAATGGTACCACTAAGTGATGACCTCCACATTTTGTCCTTTAAATTTCAGCTCTTGTATTTAAAGAATTTCTCTCTCTCTCTCTCCTCCTCACTTTATTTCCTTTCCTCCCTTCTTTCTTCTCCTTTCTTTGTCTCCCTCACCCCTCCCAACTCCTCCCCTTTCTACTTCTTTCCCTATTTCTCCCTGCCTTCCTTTATCTGTGTGTCTGTCTCTCCTTTTTCTCTCTCTCCCTCTTTCTCCCTCCCTCTCCCCTTCTCCTCTCTCTTCTCTCACATGTTTTGTATATGTGTGAATATTAATATAAATATAAACAAAACCCACTTGTGTTATATATATGTATATATATATGTACATATATATACATATATATATATATATATATATATATATATATATATATATATATATATAAATTCTGTTCTTCCTTAGAAGGCACATGTGATTGATTTATGTAAGCCCTATGAAGAGAAATGAATAAGCATTGACATATTTCTTATAATATACGAGGCACTGTGTTAAGTATTTTACACATATAATTTCTCACTTGATCCTTACAACAAATATCTGTGAGATATTTACTTTTATTATCCCCATTTTATAGATCAAGACCATGAAATCATCAGAGATTAAGTGATTTGGTCAGGATCACACAGATAATTGGTATCTGACATCATATTTTATAACTCTTAAAAACTTTATTATTATAAGAGCAATTAGGAGTATAAACTGTTTTGAACTCCAATCCTGTGCTCTATTCACTGTACCACCTAGCTGCCAAATCTTGTCTAAACTTATCTTTTCGGACATTACTGAATACAGTAGGAAGTTAATCAGTGGTTGTTAAATTGAATGCTTTGCTATGGTTAATTAAGCCTACAATTCTGAGATATTGTTCCCCTGGTGGTACATAATATGAAAAATCATTAATAAGAACAATTCTTTTTTTTTCTATTCCTGAAGGCAACAAGTAAATGTTTGAAACCTTTAGAAACTTGAGGAAGTTTTCTGAATTCCAGAGATGTGTGTGTGTGTGTGTGTGTGTGTGTGTGTGTGTGTGTGTGTTTAACATATATCAATGGACCATGTAGCTATAGTCAAGCTGTGCTTATTCTACTTATACTCAGGGACACGAGATTTATTGTTATGCCAGAATAGAACCCATAAACTATTGTTAAATTGGCCTGTTTCATCAACATTGTAAAATTGTTCAAGGGTTAGATTGTATTTAGAAGTGGCTTCTTTGAAAAAGGTACAAAATGCACATATACATTCATGATTATTTTTTCCTCCTATCCATATTCAGTCAATCAATAAATATTTATTAAGTGTTTCCTCTGGCCAATGCACTGTATTCAAAAAAAGAAAAAAGACAGTACCTGCTCCTTCAAGGAGTTTTCACTCTAATTGGGGAAGACACATTAAAAGGAGTTAAAAATAAAAAGATGTTCTCAAGTTGGGGAATGATGAACATGATAAATTCCTGCAGTCAGGTTGGTTTCCACTCCTTAAGAAGAGGATATGGGAGGAAGTCTCACTTTTAGTCTTCTCCAGTTAGACCAAGGGAGGAGCCTTAGAGGTAGTTGGGGGAGGCAATGAAGAGGGGTGAATTTCTGAATTGAGGTCATCTTGAAGAAAGAGGAGCTTCTAGAGACAATGATGAAGTCCTGAAGAGCAGTGAGGTGAGAAGTTATGAGACCACCACTTTCTTAAGTGGAAGATTGGGAGGATGTCTCTGTTGTCAACCCCAGGGACAGATGGTACTGAAGAGGTGTGGATTTTGGAGGTTATGTGATCCTACTGGAAGATGAGTTCCAAGAGACAATGATGATGTGACCAAGTGGGAAATGATACGAATCTTTCAAAGCTGAACTTTGAAAGCTGAAGTCCCTCTTCTAAACTTGGCTCAAAGTATGGTATAGGGGACAGAATTCTAGATGTGGAAAAAGGAGGAACTCAGGTGAAATCAAATCATCAACCTATAAAGTCTTTTCCAAACTCTAAATCTATGATCCTATGGAATGCATTTGCTCCTAGCAATCTGTTAATCCTTTCTAGTTGCCATTGGTCAAAGATAGGGCTAACGCTGATCTATTCTTTGAGAACCACCTGTTCTGGGAAAGAATCTTACCTGTAACATGCCTGACAAGTGGGCATCTAGTTTTTGCTTCCTTCCAATGATTAAAAAAATCCACTTCAGTGTGGCCACCTTTCATCTTCATAGATGTTCTGAGTGAACATTTTAAAGCTGGAGAGACTTTTAGGGGTCAGATGGCTTAGGGCACTCAACTTTACAGATGACAAAACCAAGGTTGTTAGGTAAAGGAACTTTTCAAGGACAAAAACCAACAAAATGATAACAATAAAACAAATAATGGGAGGGTTGGGATTAAATTTGAAGTCCCCTGCCTCTTAGAACAAAGGCAACTGATTACCCTTATGATAGAAAAATAATAGGAAATCCACTTAATTTTTTTTAGATTATAACATATGTTGATTTATATTGTCAGCTGACATAATTTAGTTTCTCACCTGTTGCTATATATATATATATATATATATCTTTATATATATATATATATATATATATTACCCTACCATTGTGAGCACATGTGGTAGTGCAAAGGTATATAAACATGTCATTCATTTTTTACAGTTAAAACATCCAGTAGGTTTTGTACTTACAAGAGGTCTGATTTGAATGTTGTACTAAATAAGGAAGAAAATGTCTAAGTATAATTGGGCCCCTAGTGTCTGATCTCTTTACTGTGAGAACCCAATGTCAACTGAAAGCAGAAAATATATTATGGGCAAATGCAATTGACAAGACCATGAGGGGTAATTGGTATTTCAAAATAAGACACAGCTTTAGAAAGTTAATATGGTCATTAAAAAAGTCACCATCAGGGGTGTTCCTGCAATTTTGTATAGACTTACTGATGTTTTCCTCCTTCAGTTTTCTCCATATCCATCTTAGATGGTGTGGGGAGTTTCCTTTGTTATATCATGGTCTCAAATGACACTGAATCTGAAGGTTTCATTCTGGTCTCTAGTAAAGGAGCCACATTAGGCTAGGTTTCTCTCTTTTTTCTTCTCCCCTTCCCATAAGAGATATGCTTACAATGTACATCTATAATTCATACATTCACACATTTGCTCATATATTGTTATATATGGTATGTGGGTGTAGATGCACACACATATATATATATATATGTGTGTGTATATATATATCTTCAGATAAACGGCTAGATATGAATTTTATTTGAAATGCATATCCCTCAAATATGGTATAGAAATAAAATTAAATCTTCCTAAAGCCTGCCTTTGTACCCATTTCAAAGATCTAAGTTTTTCTTGTAAATCAAAATGTATATAACACTTCCCCTCACCCCCTGTCTGTTAGTCTCCCTCCCCACACTCCCTCTAATAGACTCCAAGCCTTTTAATTCCCCAAGGTGGAATTTAATTTGTTTCATGGCACCAAACAGATTTAGCTTTTGAAAGCTCATTGGTTCCTGCTTCCTCTGTGGAACACATAGGTAATATCCTTATAATAATAATTAATAAAAAAATTAATTTAGGATAGAAGCCAATAATAGCTTACAAAAGTCATTTGATTTTAATTAGACCTTATAATGATCTTTTTTGTATACTAGTTTTTTTTTAAAATCAGCCCTCTTTAATCCTTTTATATCTGGAAATAGTCAACTTTGCATAGTTTTATAGCAACCTTTTTTTCTTTTCTTTTTCAAACTGTAGAGAGGTCATCTTAAGCATGATTTTATCTTTTTTCCCTAATATTTGCTGTTCTTCAGTTGTTCTCAACACGATTGACTTGGATGTCTATGACAGTGACTCTTTGGCGTTAATTTCATGATTTCTGCATATTTAAGAAACTGAAATTCTGATAACACATAAAAGTGAAATTGTAGTCTTGTAATATTCTTTGTAAATGATGTTATATGTAATGATTTGCTAAACTGGATGTAGTTTAACAAACCCATGGAATGCTGCTCCTATTTAATGGGATATATTTGGGGCCTAAGATAATGAGATTGTGTTAAATACTAAGAAGGAAAGTTGAGGTTATTGATCAGTATCATCAGAATAACTGTGGCTGTCAAAAATGTTAACATTAATCTTTTTGTGGTGATACAGCACAGTCAGTTAAATAAATATGGGGCCTGGTCTTCCTCCAAAGGGTGAGCTGGGACACACTCATTAGGTCTGCCACAAATTGTCTGGAGTGCACATTTAGAGAAACAGACAATGCACTATTCTCCTGACTAAAGGGAGATGAATTTTTAACTTCAGTAAGTTCTAAGAGTCATCTCCTTTTTCAGGGTTCAATTCAAGAACCACTATTTCAGCAACTTTTCCTGCTTGAAGGCAGAGACTGTTACATGATTTTATATATCCGTTGTCTAGCTCAGTACATGGCACACACTATGCATTTAAATAATGATTGTTGATTGATTTCTTTACTAAATTGCCTTCATCAGTAGAGGGGATACCCATACCAATTAAATTGCAGATTATTAAATATAGCTCACTGAAGGGATAAGAAAATGCCATGGAGTGGTGCAAATATCACGGGGCTTACAGTCAGTCAAAAGCTCTTGATTTGGATCCTGAATTACTCTATACTTATTATCTCTGTATCCTTGGACATGTGCCTCAGTATCCTTCCCTGTAAAACTGAATTGGTTGGATTAGGGGATTTTCAGTTCTAAATTTCTTGACTCAATGTTTTGAGAAGGCTACTTACTTGTAGCTGCCCTAAGTCTAAATGTTGATAAGATGTAAAGAATCGATCAGATAAGCAATGAGTATAAAAGAGTTTACCTACCTCCTAAAGATACAATTATCATACTCAGAGCAACAATATATTTTATTAATCCTGGGCTTGGTTCTTTGAGCAATACTTACAACCTTCAAAATGGTAATTGTACCTGGTAGAAGATTCGCTGACAAGGCCTGAAAAGCCTTGAGACCCCAGCACTAAGGATTTTTATCTCTCTGTGGAGTGGAACTGCTAGGCACTGCTATTAGAATAAAATATTTGTGTGAAACAAAGGAATTTTTGTGCTCAAAGTCTAGATTCAGGGGCTACTTGTCAAGGAAAACCTTTTAATTCTCACAAAGATATAATCCTACAGCTGCACAAGGTCTGTTCCTTCCTATGTAATGCACATAGGCCTAGCCATAGGCATTTAATACAGTTAACAGAAACAGCTTAATAATTCAATGGGGAAGTAATGACATTTGGACAGCTCTCCAACCAGCATATCATATTATTGAGTTGTTTTATAGAACTTTTCTTTCTTTCTTTCTTTCTTTCTTTCTTTCTTTCTTTCTTTCTTTCTTTCTTTCTTTCTTTCTTTCTTTCTTTCTTTCTTTCTTTCTTTCTTTCTTTCTTTTTTTAACTAGCTGATGCTGTGCAAATAAAAGAGAGATGGAAATATTAAATCTGAAATATTTTCTGTGTTTCTTTTGCTCTCTAGATCACAAAATATGTCAAGATCAAGTTCAGCCAAGGCAGAAAAGAGAAAAAGCACAGAGAGCTCTCAGAGCATTTGTCCATCTGGTAGGTGGCCAAGTAACCAGTAAGCCAAATGCTCAAATCTATTTGGCAGGAGGAATAGCAGAAAAAAAGAGTTGTTTATGCCTGAATAATAATTCCAAAGTGAAGAATCAATAGACCAAAGATCCTTAGCCTCTTTTTGTGTCACAGACCCCTTTGTGGATCTCTTCTCAAAATAAGATATTTAAATGTACAAAATAAAACACGCATAGCTACAAAGGAAACCAGTCATATTGGTATGCGGTAAGAATTAAAAAAAAAAAAAAAAAAGCTCATGGATCCCAGATAATTAACCCCTGCAAAAAATTAATTAGGATAGGGCAATTAAGAAGGACAAACTACTAAAGAATTTTTAAAATCTTTTCCAGATAAACATTGTCAGTTTACCTCTTCACAAAGTCTTCTCACCATTCTATCCCCTCCATTAAGTATTTATTATAGAATCCTTACTGATTGTTATTGGTACTGTCAATCTATTAATACTACATTAATAATCCTTTTTCATCTTAACTGCAATGAATATAAAAGAGGACTTAGTTAGCTTATAAAGTTATTGTTATTCTCAGGACAAAAACATATTCTAATAATCCTAGTTATTATATTATTATGTATTATGTATAATATATTATATATTACATTATATATTTAGCCTATAAATATATAATTGTTATACTCAGACCATAGATAAATTCTAAAAATCCAAAGGATACATCCTACTAAACTAAACAGAGAAACTTATATTAATAAGGATTGGACATTCTAACTTTTTATTAAAGGTAGATAGATTGTAGAAGATGACACATGCATTTTTGTGAAACCTCACCTGAGATTGTCTTCTGTAATTTCAGCATCTGGGATAACTCACTATTTGACAAAAAATTATTTGAAAAACTGGAAAACAGTATGGCAGAAACTAGACAGTGGTCAACATCTAACACCATATACCAAGATAAGGTTGAAATGGATTCATGATTTACATATAAAGAATGATACTATAAGCAAATTAGGAGAATAAGGGGCAGTCTATCTCTCAGATCTGTGGAGAGGAAGGGATTTATAGCAAAATGGATAATTTTTATTACGTTAAATTAAAATTTTTTGTAAAACAAAACCAATGTACCCCAAAATCAGAAGGGTAAATTTTCTTTTCTATGTGTGTGCGTTCTCTAGGATATACACAGGGCAGGTAAATGGCATAATAGAGAGAGAGCTGGCCTTGAAGTTGAGGACCTAAGTTAAAATCTGACCATAAAAATTTCCTAGCTGTGTGACCCTGGGCAAATTACTTAACCTTGTTTGCCTTCATTCTTCATCTGTAAAATGAGCTGGAGAAGAAAATGACAAACCACTACAGCATCAATGAATGGAATGTCCACAATAAGTAAACTGAAATTTAGCTCACTGACAAGAAAAAAATTAGACTAGTAGAAGGGAAATAGCATTGAAGTTTGCAGTCAGAAAACTACAGATGATCCTATGATCAAAGGATACTTTGGTGTTCAGTCATTTCAGTTGTATCCAACTCTTTGAGCATTTGGCAGAGATGCTGGTGTAGTTTGGTGTAGTAGATAAAGAAAAATCTTAAAACCAGGAAAGTCATCGTGACTCAAACAGTCCTGACTATGTCAGTTCTAGAGCTCTTAGCTGTATAATAAATGATAGAGAAGGTACCTTCCCAAGAGGCTAGTCCCTCTCTATATCCTATTATGTATCATATACCATATTAGATATAAGGAATACCAGGAAAAGAATAAAAACTGCTTATGTCCTCTAATTAGAAGAGAGAATATGAAGACTTGGAAATGAAAAGGAATTATGCTATTATTACCCTTTTTACAAATCAGGAAGCTGAAGCTGAGTTTAAGTGACTTCCCTAATATCACACAAGCTAGCAAATGTCTGGGACTAGATTTGAACTCAAGTCTTCTAGATTTCAAGTCCTTTCATTATCTACTACATAGGATAATAATATCCAGCCTTATTAAGTCATAAGCTTCTAGATGTGAGAGCCACTTGAAATGCTTTCTTTGATTTCTCAGAAGACAGCAGTTATCTTTGTTGATATATGGTCCTTTCTATAATGAATTTTTGATAGATTAGTAGGCATTTATATTATTGTTGGTAAAGAACTCAGTGAATCCTCAAGCAACTGATGTCTGCAGGTAGCTTTTTTATTTTTTAAAATGTATTTACTTAAAACAAATGCAAAATAAGAAAAAAAATTGAAAAAGAAAAAAAGAAAAAAAGAAAAAAAACATTGTCATGTGCCTGACAGACATCAGGGATGATTCAAAAATTTACAATAAATTTCCATTTCAAAGAAGCATATAAAATAATAGAAAACATTGTCTTCATACCTATCCATTTTTTCTTTGCTTCCTTGTAGGTTTTCTTTTGTTTTCTGCTATACAATTTTTGCTTTATTCTTTTTCCCCCTTTCCTCCACTCACTTCCCCAAAACAGTCTATAGTTAAGCACAGATCTATTTATGTATATATATATATATATTTATGTATATATATATACATATGTATTTATGTATATATATACACATATGTATTTATGTATATATATATACACCTACATACAAACACATATATACTTATAAAATATGTATATATACACATACTAATATATCAATACATATACATTCATCTATAACATTAATACCACTGATAGGTAATATAGATTTCTTTTGGTTGAATCTTTGAGTTTGACTTTGAAATCAATGATTATTACCCCTAATTTAAAAAAATTAATTCTACTTCTGATCATTGTTATTATGTTTGTGTATATCTCTTGCTTCCTATTCCTACTATTCTTATTTTGTTTCCACCCATTAACTTAACCTACTGCCAAGTTCCTACTCCATGGATCCTTTCTTTATCTTTTCCCTCCATCTTTTCCCTTCTTCTTTATCCCATTCCCATTAAAGAAAAAACTTATCTCACTCCATTTAATCTAAATACCTTTCTGAATCCCACTATATCCTAGATCATCCTTTTTCTTTTCTCTTTAGCTCTTTCCCATTAATCTATACAATTTATCCCACTTCTACTAATCTACACAACCTTCTATACCCCACCTTATTCTCTTCTTTGTCTCCTTATTTTTAATAGATCTTGGAGAGCGCTATACCCTTCTTGGTATTATACATGCATTGCTCCCTCTTTAATATATTCTTGTTATGGGTAGGTTTTCAGAACTATTAGCCTTGCTCCCCCATCTAATTCCTTTGTGTTGGTTCTTGCTCTCATTCTTCATTAATATAGCACAATTATTGTTTTGACCTTGTCCTAGATGGTTTTAGTTTTTAGAGTCACATTATACTCATTTCTTCCCCAATCTTTCTTTTGGACTATGCAATTAATTTCAATTTCTATTTTACCCTCTGATTCTACAATATCAAGATGGTTTTCCTTGATGATTTTTTGAAAATGATATCTGGTCTTCATTTTTGATAATGACTTTCAGGGAGACCAGTAATTTTAAAATTATCTCTCCTGAATCTATTTTCTAGGTCAGTTGTTTTTCCAATGAGATGTTTCACATTTTCCCCCATTTTTTCATTTTTTGTTTTGCTTTATTGTAGCTTGATTTGTCATAATCACTAGCTTTCATTTGCTATATTCTAATTTTTAGAGAACTATTTTCCTCAGTGAGCTTTTGTACCTCCTTTCCCAATTGACCAATTTTGCTTTTTAAGGCATTCTTCTCCTCATTAGCTTTTTATATTCTTTTTCTAATTTTTTCTCTGTCTCTCTTACTTGATTTTCAAGTAATTCTTTTGAAGAAAAGCTCTTCTTTTGAGCTCTTCTATGGTCTAAATCTAATTTTTATTTTTCTTGGAGATGCTTTGACTTTGTTATCTTTTGAATGTTTGTTTTGATCTTCCTTGTCACCATAGTAACTTTTTATGGTCAGAAATTTTTTTCATTTTCCTAGCTTATTACTCAGTTTATAATTCTTTGTTAAAGGAGGATTCTGGGTGGAGTTCTTGTATATGTATGTATATGTTCCAAGTTTCAGGGATTTTGTGCTGCTCTTTTTAAAAATCCTTTTAGGAACTTGCCACAAGCCCCCTTTTTTTTTTTGCCCTGGACCTATTAGGAGTGTCTCTGCCCCACTGTAGCTGTCATTCCTAGTATGCTAGAGCTAAAGAGTCCTGCTTTGCTTTCACCGTGGGGCTGAGGCAGCAATGGTATGGATTGTGCTAGGATTGTGTGCTGGACTCCCACCCTATTGCCACAGACCTTTTCTGCTGAACTTCCAAGTCCTCTTTGGTGTTGGACTGAGAGGTCTGGAAACCGCCAGTACTTATGGTGATTCAGAAGTACCTAGTCCCAGTCTTACTTTGCTGGCAAGAATCAGGGCTAGGCCCAGGACTGTGCTGCCAAAGCCTGTACCAAGACTGAACTCTGGACTCCCAACTATCACAAACCTTTTCTACTGATTTTCTAAGTTGCCTTTGGTTGGAAAATATTATATTCTGTCTTTTTGGGTGTTCTTATGGTCTAAAATTTGTTTGGAATCATTATTTAAAGGAATCTGGAGGAGTTTGGGAGAAAGGTTGGGCGAATTCCTGCCTTTTCTCCATGCTAAATTAAGGTTTTTTTTTAACTCCAAACCTGATATACTTTCATCAGATCAACAAACCAAACCAAACCAAATAAAAACACATGAATATTATTAAATGTGGTAATAAATTCCAGCACTTTTAAGTGGAAAAAATCCTACCTTAGAGATACAAACACAATATCACAATTGTCTTTTTGTCTTATTTTTATGTCACCCCCCCAACTCAACAAAATCTTTTTGCTTTAGAAATAGGAGGAATGTTGTGACACCTCATTTTAAAATTTAGCTCCTATTTCAAAAGGAAACAGCTCTGCCCTGTGTAGTTTTACAAAATCATCAAAGACCATTTTTTAAAATCATGTTTCATTTTTGAAATGATAGGTATAAATTAACCTTACAAAGGCTAATAGAATGTTTTCTATGCTCTCTAACCTCTATTTCATATTTACCATTCCTGGTGTCTAATGTATCCCTTCATTGAAAATCAGAAAACTTGTTATACTTCCCTTTATAAATGACTGTGTTAATTATTAAATAATGATCATTATCATCATCAAAATATTCATTCATTATTGCATGGCATGTATCAGGCACTGTTGGCCAAAGTAAGCTCAGAAAGTGTAGTCACTGCATTCCATGATGAATCCTAAAACAAATAATAATTCAGACAAACATCAAGTAACATATATACACGCCCATATTTCGACAAACATTGAACCACTGAATCAATTACTTACGGACATTAGCACAAAGGTTATGATGATTATGATGATGATGATGATGATGATGATATTGTGGAGATGGAGGAGTTGCTTTTGGCTCATGATATGGGGAGACAGACACATCTGTCCATATGAGTTGGGGTTTAGTGAATGATTAACAAAGAAGATTAATAAGATATCCTTTATGAATGAGTGGTCTAAAGACCATAAGTTCCAGCGATCAAAGAGAACCTAATCGATCAAAAATCAAATCCAGAAATCCATGAAGTAACAGTTCCAGGAGACTAGGCAGCAAGATCTGCTGAATTCAGAAACGAGAAGTATACCCAGAACCGAGGCAGGAAAACAATAGGGGAAGGGGTAGGGTTCATTGAGTCAGAGTAGGAGATTTCACTAATATCAGCTCCTTTCCTCATTTTATGGATATATTAATCACATTGCATGTCACCTCTATTCCCTTGTTGGGGGAGACCAGTGAATGTGAATATCTGAGCTGGATATTCAGGTCAACGAAATTGCAAATTAACCACTAAACTGATAAGTATGAGAGCCTTACTTGTTGAAAATATTTTTAAAATGTATTTTAAAATCACACCTTTTCTATTTAATATTGCCCAGATTTCCTTTTCTCTATCCCTTCCCAGAGAGTTTTGCCAACATCTTTAAAAAATACTGCTTGTAACTTTAAAAAGAGGATATTAAAAAATTTAGTTCTAAATTAAGTCCAGCTAAAGCAGTCTTGGGTGAGTAGTGCTTTTATCTACTTTTCCCAACATTTGCCAAAATTTCATCTCTCTGTTAGTGAACAGGGGAGTTCTTCTCTGACATCAGGTTTGAGCACTGCCTTAGACAAAATGCAGTGTAGTCGAGCTTTTAGAGAAATCAATGCCCAGAAAGACAGCAGTTCATGTCTACTGTTTATCCTGGTTGTTAGTAGGGTAACAGAAGTAGATCTTTTTTTCCTACTCTCAGCTTTTTGGTATGGTCATTTTAAATTCAACTATGTTTACTGAATGGCTATCAGCTGTACCGCAGGGGAGATAGATACATATATGTGATATGGCCCCTGTCTGTATAGGAGCTTGTAGCATGATTGGGATAGCAAGTCAAACTCACTTGTAACATTAGAAAATGACATGAGTATTAAGTAATAAGGTGCTCTATTATTTAGAATCCTGTTCTAAACTATATCTTTGGAAAGTTGTTCCTCCTTGCTTCTAGTGTGTAATCCTTGGTCAGTTTGAATAAAGAATAAATTCAAATTATAGAATAGTAAAAAAAAAAGGCAATATAACTTACCTTTTACTGTTTTCTAATTACTACTTATAAACACTGTTATAAATGAATATCACTAAATAAAAGAGGGTAAATTGATGGACAAAAATGCAATTTATAGATGTGTTTGACTTCTCTTATAAAACTCTACACTTTGTATGCACTGTGAACTCCAATCCCTTAAACCCTCATTTCTCTCCCAGGCCATATCCCCTGACTAAGTCACCTTTTTTCCCATTTCTCTATTTTGATCTTTTGTGAAACAATTCATCTCTATGCTATCTTCCTCTCTTGAATCCTTAGCCCCCTTAAAATATCCATGATTATGTCCTGCCAAGCTTCAGCCATGGATCACTCCCACCATTTGCTGCCTTCTATCCTATGCGTGTGCTCTGCTGCACAATCTCACCGAGGCCCTCATTCTTTGGCAATTATACTATACCTCCCTTATAAATTCATGATCACATTCTCTATAGCAGCTTCTCCAAAACTTTTCATTTCCTCTCCTTCCCTCTCAGCTGAGAACTTTTCCTCATATTTTATAGAAAAATAAATGAGACCATTCACCATGTGTTGCTTTTTCTGCCCTCTTCTTCATCTTTTATCATTCTAATGCCTTCCATCACTCTTTCCTCCTTTACCCTTGTCTCACATGATAAAATAGCCTTGCTTCTTACCAAGGCTAAACCCTCTACTCGCTCAAGTGATCCAATAGATTACCCCTTCTGTCATCCCCCTTCTATCACTTATTTTCAATTTCTCCCTCTCTGCTGGCTTATTCCCTACTGCCTTCAAACATGCCCTTGTCTCTCTCATCTTGAAAAATTCCCTTATTTGAGCCTTCCATCCTCACTATCATCCTTTATTTTTTCTGCTTTCTACAGTCAAACTCCTTTAAAAAGCCATATATAAAAGGTTCCTACTTTTTCTCTCCTCTCACTCTCTTTTTAACCTGCAATTAAGCTTTCACCTTTATCTGAGAGTACTGAAACTCTCCCTTCAAAGTAACTAATGATATTTTGGCTTCTCAGTATCCTTGACACTGTTGATCATTTTTTTCTCTCCTTGATACATTTTATCTCTAGTGTTTTCCAACACCATTCACTCCTGTTTTCCTCTTCTCTATCTGGCCACTCCTCTGTCTTCTTGGTTATATCCTCTTCCAGATCACACCATTTAATCACAGGTGTCCCTCAGGACTTTGTTCTGGGCCCTCTTCTCTTTTTTACTCTATATTATGTTATTTGATAATCTTATTAGCTCCTATGAATTTGTCATCTATACCTATGATCCTTAAATCTACCTATCCTGCTCCAGACTCTCTGCTGTTTTCCAATCTCACATATCCAGCCACCTTTTAGACATCTCTGATTTAGTGTCCAATAGTCCTCTTACATTCAACATGTCCAGAGCAGAACTTTTTATCTTTTCCCAAAACTATCCCACCCCCACTTTTCCTATGACTATCAAGGACACCACAATCTTTCCAGTCCCTCAGGCTCACAATCTAGGAATCATCCTTGACTCTTCACTCTCTCTTCCTCTCTTCCCCCCCTCAATGTCCAATCCTTTGCCAAGGCCTGTGGATTTCAATTTTCCAACATTTTGAATATATTCCCTTCTGTTCTCTATAATATTACCACAGACCCTCATCACTTCATACTACATTATTGCAATAGCCTGCAGGTAGTCTCTGTCTACCTCAAGACTCTCTCTACTCTGGTCCATCCTTCATTCAGCCAGATATACTAATGAGTCAATAGAGATTTATTAAGTACGTATTCTGTCAGGTTGAAGATACAAAGACAAGTCAAAACATAGTCCCTGATCTTAAGGTGTATGCATACCAACTGGGAGACAATATGTACATGATTAAGTACATGCATGATATCAATAAACATACACACATATGTCCACATGGTTTAAATAAAGGTAATTTCTAAGTCACTATTGGGGGGGAACTACTGGGAAAGACTCGTTGCAGAAGTAAGTAGAATCTTTATTGAAAATAGCTAATAATTTTAAAACTATAATTTTCTCTGTCTGATAGATTATAGAATTAATGAGGAAATAAATATATATCCTGCCCAAACATCAATGAGTCCTCTGTTTACTAAAGATCAGCAGGAGCCAATTCAATATCAAAACTCAACAGGACCTTGTGACAAATTTTGCACAGGTAAATGGAGGATTAAGGGGGTGGTGGTAATGATGCTTCATGTATGTCATTCCATTTTCTACTTTTTTTATAATCTATATTATTGTTTTCATGAGACATTCAGCCTTCTTTCTGATATGTTAGCTTCTGTGTTCTCAGGCAACTTTGTAAAAAGTAAAAGCTGGTCCACTTAGCATCCTGTTATCTAGATAGCCTGAGTAACCAGCAATTGGATACTTTTTCAGTAAAATAATAATTGGTTTTTAATGACAACCTTATAGAATAATTAAGAGGTTATTGTATAGTCTTTTAGTTTCAGGCACTATCTATTGTTCCTCTGACTTTGACCTAAAAGGTTTTTTACAAAAAAATATTAAGGGAAAATGACTTTATAGTAGCCTTGAAAATAGTTGTTGTTTTTTAAAATAACAACAGTAGCTCACATTTTTATAGCACTTTATGTTTTACAAAGCACTTTCCTCATAAAAATCTTAGGAGGCAGTGAGTAGTATAAATTTTATTATCATCATTTTACAGATGAGGAAACAACTGCCAAAGGGATAAAATAGCTCTCCCTTTACCACCACAACTAGTGAGTGTGACTAACACAAACACAGGTGCTCTTTACCATACCATGCTGTGAAACATAGACTAATTTATATTAGAAATGCTATGTAAACTCACAGGTGGCATTTGTTTGTATTTTAGTACTCAACTTATTAACTAGTTTTGTTATTTCACATCAGTGCTTTTCAGTTTTATCATCTGTAAATCAACCAATGAATAAACATTTTAATGAACCTACTATGTGCAAGTTTCTGTGCTAAGTACTGCAGATAAAAAAAAAGAAGCAAAAGATGATTTCTGCTTTCAAGGAGTTTACAATATAACAAGGGAGACAATAGGAAAATGGATATATACAAAACAAGTAAATAACAGAAAGAAGGCACTGGAATTAAGAAGGGTTGGAAAAGGCTTCCATAGAAGATGGGATTTTCGTTGAAACTTAATGGAAGATGGGGAAATCAATAGGAGATGAAGAGAGTGTTGCAGCTATGGGGGAGAGTCAGGGAAAATGCCCAGAGACAAGAGATAGCTATAGGCCAGTGTCAATGGTTAGAAGAGTGTATTTTTGATAGTAAGGTATAAGAAGACCACAAAGGTATAAGGAAGTTTTAAATGACAATCAGAGGATTGTGTATTTGATCCAAGAAGTAACAGGGAATCCTGGAGTTTGCTGAGGGGAGGAATGATATTATTAGACCTGAACTTTGGGAAAATTACTTTGGTGGCTGAATGAAGGATGGACCAGAGTGAGGAAAGTCTTGAAGCAGGCAGAACCACCAGCAAGCTATTGTAATAATGTAGTGTGAGGTGATGAGGGTCTGTGGTTGTAGATTGTAGAGGAGAGAAGAAAATATATTCAAAAGATGTTGGAAAAGTAAAATCAGCAGATCTTGGAAAAAGATTGGATATGGGAGTAGAAGAACATGAGAGATAGTAAGGAGTTGAGGATGATTCCTTGGTTGTGAGTCTGAGGCATTGAAAGGATTTTGGTCCTTTTAACTATCATAGGAAACATGGAAATGGAGTAGAATGATTTTGGGGAAAGATAAAAAGTTCAGTTCTAGCCATGTTGAGTTTAGGAGGTCTACAGCACATTGAAAGGTCTAAAAGGCAGTTGGGTATGTAAGATTGGAGATCAGCAGAGAGTTTGGAGCAGGATAGGTAGATTTGAGAATCAGCACAGAGATGACAATTAAATCCTTTGGAGTTGATGAGATGGTTAAGTGAAGTTCTATGTAGGGGAAAAAGGGTCTGGGATAGAACCTTTAGAGACACTATGGGTGAAGTGTATGATATGGATGAGGGATCTAAATAAAGGGGTTGGACTAGATGCTCCTTAAGGTCTCTTGACATTTGATTGCCAGGAACATGTGATTCTTGCACCTCCCCATATTTAAAAAGGGCTCTGAAGATGTCCTTAATATTGAAGCTCTCCCTCACTTTGTGACATATACCATCATTGCATAAACTGTAAAGTGTTTTTTTGTACGCAAAAACCTCAAGATTGCACAATGGATCAACTCACTGAAAGTCCTCAGGGACTCCTCTTCCTCCTCCTCCTTTTCCTTTTTCTTCTACTTGCATATACAGTGGTGTGACACCTCAAACCATTTTCTCTTCTCTTCCTTTCCTTGTGTGGTTTTATTACTCAATCTGCATTCATCTTGATAGTTAAGGTTTCTACAGGAGAGGGCCATGATTCTATAACTTATTTTTAGGGTAATCCTTATGGGGGTAAATGCATTCTTTGTGTTTTGCATGCTACTACTGGTCTCTAAACTAAAGTGTTTCTCATTTCACAATTAGCCAGATAAACTACATATATTCAATCAGAAATATGTATTAAACTGAAGATAAACAAGAATAATTATAACAATTTACCTATAAACCAGGGACACACTCTCCCTATGCACACAGTGTCTTCAGAGGAGAGAGTGGGAAAAACTTATGAGACCATAATAGGAGGCACATGCTTAGGAATCATTCCTGTCTCGGGCAACTCACAACTCTGGAGTATAAGTCTTCTTCTGGATCCATGTGTGTAAGAGTTCACTGAGGGCTGGGACCACCTCTTTTCTCCTGCTGGGAAGGGCTGCTTCCCACCTGAACTCTTTGAAGCTGCTGAGGAAGCATTATGCTCTTTTATTAAAAGAGAAGCCCCAAGTCTGGGATCTGCAAAGCTTTCCCAAGTCAGTCCCTTTGGCTGGGCTTTGAAGATTTTCTGTCTCTCAGTTTGAGTTCTTAATGTCTCTTTCCAGACCTACAGAGTCTCTGTCTCTGTCTCTCTCTGTCTCTCTGTCTCTCTGTCTCTCTCTCTCTCCCCCTCCTCCCTCCCTCCCCCCCCCCCCCCCCCCCTCTCTCTCTCTCTCTCTCTCTCTCTCTCTCTCTCTCTCTCTCTCTCTCTCTCTCTCTCTCTCTCTCTCTCTCTCTCTCTCTTTCTCTCTCTCTTTCTCCCTCTCTCTCTCTCTGTCTCCTTAGGCACTTAGACACATACATATACATACATATATAAACACTATATATATTTATAACAATATATCAGTCCCTTTCTTTATTATATCCTCTCTGATTATACAAACACATATCCATATATATGTATGTATATACATACATATGTATGTTCTTTATCTGTTTTATCTATCTGCTCTGGTAAAGTTGGAAGGTTAATCTTGGTTTGAAGTAATATCTCTTATGTGAAATAATTTACCTTAATCTCATGAAGAAAAATTTCAAACCATATTTCTGCCAGCCAGGCAACTATAAGGCAATATGCTTTTGTTCTAATACCATGAAACAGTCTAGATATCACCTTTCATTCTTAAAGTCTCTTATCAGTTATATGAAAATTAAATGATGGGAAATAGAACACATCTGCCATATGAGTACTTTTTCCTCCTTTCTGTTGGCTATTTTTTAGTGCTTTTCTAACAACTGTCCTTGACTCTACCCCTTTCTCGTAGAAAAACTGTCTACATCTTAAAAATATACACATTTTAAAAAATACTACCATCCCCCATTTTGTATCTGAGAGAATTGAGATTAAGAGAGGACTCTGGGTTCTTTTGACATTTTACTGTCTGAGAACACCTCAGGGTAGGAGAGATTGTAATTTAATCTTCAATGCTTTGTTCTATAGCTGCTGTTTGATAGTTCCACAACTCAACTGCCTTGACTTCCTTACTTTTATAAAATCTTATGAATCTAACATTCTAAAATTCTATATTTAATGGCCATCATTAGTCCTGCTCACTTTTGTTAATATTTGTCCCACTTCCTCATATACTTTTTTTCTCATTCAGTAGATATAACATGAAAAGGTAAGCACAAACACAATCCCATTCCATGTTCCCCTACCTTGAAGGACCTAATCTCATTTATGGTAATCAGAGTTCATTTTCACACATGAGAGGCTTTCCATCTCTTTTCAGTAGATGCTCTCAGTTAATATAAAAAACAAACAAAAAAATGGAATAGATCTGAGGAGAGCATTCTACTAATTTCGTATACCTCATTTCTTACTATTCATTAGAACATCATGGTTCCCGTGGTATGACCTTAATAAAATAGTTACTGATCACAAGTTTAAAATGGATCAGCTCACCTACTTCTTCCCAAATGAGTTTTGCATTGTAAAATCCCCATTTTTCTAGGGAGTTTTGGAGAGGGAAAGGTATCCATTGAGGACATTTGTCTTCTGTTTATTTTTTTTCTATCCACATCTCTAATAGACACACAAATGAATGTCTTGTGACACATTTATATGCCCTATTCTGAAGTTTCCATGTTAATATTCTATTACCTTTTCCTAGGGTCTACACCAAAATATCTTTGCAAGAATGTCTACATAGATTTGGAGAGACAAATGGCAAATAAGGTAATTGTCATGCACAGCCATGAAATAGCCAATGAAATGCTCTTGCTGTTATTTCTTTGATTCCTGTCCCAGCCCCCCTCTCACCCCACCACACACACACACACACACACACACACACACACACACACACACACACACACACACACACAAAGCAAAAATAATGAGAAGCAAACCTTGTTTAGACAAGAATAAGTCACTAAACAATTTGCATGGGAATGGAGACTGGAAAAGATGAATAGATTTAATTTATAGCCATTCTCTGTTCTGAATTCTTGCTTTAAAAAATTATCTTTTTTCTTCAAATTATTTCTCCTAATGGAATCATAAAATTGCAGACATAATATATTCCCGATTCCTTGGTAAATATGCCTTATGATTGTATATAATATGTATTATATGACATCTATCATTAAATAATTTTATATGTGTGGTCTCTCCCAATCACAGTGAGAACTCCTCAGTAGTAGCAGGGGATGACTGTTTTTTCTTGAGAGTATATCCCTAGTTTTTAAGCAGAGTGCTTGGTACACAGCAAGTGCTTAATTATGATTTTCATATTATATGTACAATTGAATCAAGTGATCAGAACTATCACTAGGAATTTTTGTACTAGGGACAAGTATCAGAAATTGTATCTGGGATTAGTGGAAAGAAGTGGACACAAATTTGAGGGAGGGGAAAGAGAAAACAGAGACCCCAGGGCACCAGCTTGAGGTTTTGCTATTGGATGGGCCAGGCAGGGTAGAAGTTGAATTCGTTCACCCTGCTATTTGATAGCTTCTAATTTTAATCAATTAGCCTTGCAATTAAACACTAAGCTCTATTGTTTTTTGTGTATTGGAGAGCTTATACCTGTTCCCAGTGTCCTCTAAATTCTGTATCCTGGGTGTGAATCTCCCAAATTTTGCTTAAATTCTTGGTAGACAATTTCTTTTCCCATATGTTTTCTTTTCCGTAGGAGTTCTAAGAGACTGTAAAAAGATGATTTATGTGATGAAAATATAATTGAGTAAAATGAAAAGCCAAAAGCATCCATTCATTCAACAAATAGTTCTTGAGGGATTACTCTGCTCAGGGTCCTAGAGCAGATGCAAAGATGATGAATTAAATGGGAGGCCTTTGTCTACAGGGGACTTATAGAAGAGAGGACTATAAAATAAGAAACAGGACAAATAGTACAAAAAATTTAAAGTATGGAAACTTCAAACATCTAATGATTAATAAGACCAGATTTATCAAAGGCATAATAGACAGAAGCACTTTCTTGTTGATTATATTTGATGCTTAGGTTTAAGGAACAATATTTTTATAGCTACAGATATTCCTTTTAATTCTGTATTTAACTATTTAATACATGTTGAGTTCCTTCCACTTGCTCAGTGTTCTATATAGACTGGTACATTAACAAATGGAACTTACCTGTAAAGAATTTTTTTTACTTGAATATAGCATTTCCAGTAATTCACATATACTATAAGGACATTTCAGGTAGAAAGCCAACAGAAATATAAAAATTACGAGTTATTGAATTTCAGAGCTGAAAAAGAATTTAGAGATTATCTAGCTCAATCTGTTTCTGTAGATGGGGAAGTTAAGGTTTAGAGAGGATAGTGGTTAGAGTGCCACACTTGTCGTCAGGAAGACTATTCTTCCTGCATTCAAATCAGACACTAGCTATGTGATCCTGGATAAGTCACTTAACCCTGTTTGTCTCAATTTCCTCATTTATAAAATGAACTGGAGAAAGAAATGGCAAAGCACTCCAGTAGGCAAGGAAACCCCTAATGGGATTGTAAAGAGTCAAATGTGACTGGAAAGACTGAACAAGAACAAAGAGAAGATAAGGAGTCACACATATAAACTCTGTGTGTGTGTGTGTGTGTGTGTGTGTGTGTGTGTGTGTGTGTGTGTATATATGTGTGTGTGTATATATACATATATACACACATATATACACATATATATTTATAAATATATATATTTATATAAAATTTCCCTTTTATCTGTTTTAACTTCAAAAATTGTTTTCATACTTGTTGCTTGATAATGAATCAAGTACTAGGTTTGCAGTCAGTAAGATCTATATTTGCATCTTGCCTCTGATACTAACTGGGTAACCATGGATAAATCATTTAACATTATTTAGCCTCAATTTTGCCTGTAAAATGAAAGTTACACTAACTATGCTATTTCTTTCAAGGGCTTTGGGGCTTAGAAGAAAAAGTATTTTCAAATGCTTCACCAATGTTCCCGTTCTAGCTGCATGTCAGTTATTATTATCATTAGATTGTAAGCTCTTTGAGGGTCTTTTGCTCCTTTTTTGTATCCCTAGTACTTAGCACAGTGTGTGGCATATGTATATAGATTAGATTGGTTGATTGGTTGATTATTATTAATTAGTTGAAAAGTAATTTTAAAATTGTTAAGGACCACACTTAAGTGTGGAACCCAGAAAGCTTGTAAAAAGGTTAAAGGGAACTGTACCATCAGGAGCCCCTCAGGTCTCTAAAGCCTCCTGCCACAGTTGTGAATTCTAGTTCCCACAGCTGTGAATCATAACACACTAGAGAGAATAAAGGAATTTTTTGTTATTACAATCTTTATCTTACTCTTTGAAGTAGAGCTAAAAAGACTGACATAACCCAAAAGGTCAGAAACATCTGTCTGAAGGTCATAAAACAAATTTACTGATGCATATATTGTAAAAAAAACTATATGCTTTTCTTCCATTATTTATTATTTATTTATCTTTTCATTTATTTTTGCTGAGGCAATTGGGGTTAAGTGACTTGCCCAGGGTCACACAGCTGAGAAGTGTCTGAGGCCAGATTTGAACTCAGGTCCTCCTGAATTCAGGGCTGCACTACCTAGCTGCCCCTATATGCTTTTCTTCAAACAATAATATGCTATGCTTAGAAAATATATATTCTGCATAAAGAGGAAATAAATCAGAGTGAAGAGGTCAAGAGATTTCACCGCAACTGCCTCTCAGTCTCCTTGTATCATTATCATCCTCTCACATACATGATCTATTCTGCTGGTCAGAATTACATCCCCAACAGTTACTAGCAGGTGGCTCCCATGACATAAAATAATAAAAGTTTTTAAATAATTGTTCACAGCCAACTCCTTAAAATAGTTAGCATTTAAACTGAAATTCATAACTGATATATTTTGAATATTATTAATTATTAATATTATTAATCTCCATCCTGTTGATATTTAAACAATAGAAAAGTTTGAACATTTAAATTTCAGGTAACTTCCTCAAGTTAAAAAGTCCTATCTTTGAATGACTTATGTTTCATAAAGAGTTCAAAAAGAGTGTAAATGACTTTCAACCCACACCTTCACACCAGTTATTCCCAGGATAGACTTAAACAACTTCTTTTATAAGGTTTTAAATCTTGGGCAACTTTGTAGCCATCATAGATGAGATCTATTGATTGATGAAGTACTTGTTCTGAATCAATTCAAGTACCACAAACAGGTGAGTAGGCTCAAGAGGAAAAAAGGAGAAAGAATAGTTCTTATTGGACATATGAAGACTCCTTTGAGCTTCTTTTCTTGCAGATGTCTAAAGATCTGTTCCTTTCTCTATTAAGATTAGGTAGTTAAGTGTATCACCTAACTGAAATCTTCATTTTAAAGACATGGAACTTTTCCTTGAACCCAGCACTTTTGGTCACATATTGACTCTGTTTCCTTCCAGAAGCATCAAGGAAACTCAGTCCTCTCCATGTGGCAACTTCTGCCAGATGAAATATGGATCTTCATCTTTTCCTTTCTGTCTCATAAGGAACTCTCTTGTATTGCACAAGTTTGCCGCCACTTCTGCCAGCTTGCCAGTGATGACAGCTTTTGTAAGTAGAATGAAACTCAAACAACACATGCACATATGCATCTCATATTCTAATTTTAAGCAAATATTATATTCTTTGGTGTATTGACAAGAACACAAAGTTTAGAGCCAAAGAACTCAATTTTGAAACCTGACTCTAATTTTTTGTGACCATGGAAAGGTCATTTAATTTTGAATAACAATAATAATAGCAATGATTCTCACTTACATAGCACTTACTAAGTGCCAGGTATTGTGCTAAGAGGTTTGCAAATATTACCTCATTTGATTTCCACAACAAGTCCAGGAGTTGTTATTATTAAGAATAATAATTGTTGTTATTATTCCCATTTTATATTTGGGGAAACTGAAGCAGACAAGTTAAGTGAAGTGCCCGAAGTCATGCAGATCATAAATGTCTGAGGCAGGATTTGAACTCAAATCTTTCTGACTCTAGGCCCAGTGCTCTTATCTATCTATCTGCTTCTAAAACTGATTCAAGTTCATCTGTAAAATAAGAACATTCGATGAGATAATTTTTAAGACTCTTCATTTCTATATCCTAGGATTCAAAATTCAGGAGGGAAAGGGAAAGGGAAACTAACTCTTTGGCAACTAACATCTTTCATAGGATGATGAAAAAATGAAACATTTTAAAGTACTAATATGATCTATCATTTGCCTTATTCCTTTTTAGTTTACAAAGCACTTTCATATTCAGCACTGGAGAAGGAAATGGCAAACCACTCCAGTATCTTTGCCAAGAAAACTGTATGATCCACATGATCATGAAGAATTAGTTAAATATGACTAACTCAACAACAACAAATTCCAAAGATAGATTACGGTGGGATCAATAACCTTGAGACTTAAAAAAAAAAAAGACTGAACCTCTCTTAGTAGGCTTCTAGATCCTCCTATAAGACCCCCTCTAAGAGCTACCTCTGATGTAGTCTTAGATTCCAGTTGTAGAATATATTTCCTCTGATATTTTGGCCCTTACTTCTGGTCATTGATAAAACCTTATCTTGCCCTTTGATCCTTTCTTGATTGTAATTTATACTTAAACTTGAATCCTCATCTATAATGGAACCCTGAGCTTCCATATTACTTCTATTCTTACTCAATCTAATCTCTCCTTGCCCACACACTTTTTATTTAAAGTTGCTTCTCTTCTACCTTTTCTTTCTGTTAGCACTTCCATTATACTTCCAACTGGTGAAACATATTTCCTAATGAGATATTTCATATTATCTTCTATTTTTATTCCTTTGATTTTGTTTTATTATTATTTGTTTTATTGACTATTGTTTTATTATTTAATTTATTGATTATTTTTTAAAATTTCTCATAAAACCATTAGTTTCTATTTGCTCAATTTTAATTTTTAAGGAATTGTTTTCCTCAGTGAGCTTTTGTACCAGCTTGTCCAATTCTACTTTTATTTAGTTTATTTTTTAACATTTTATTTTTCCAAATACACATAAAGATAGTTTCCAACATTCATTTTTGTAAAGCTTTGTGTTCCAAATTTTTCTCCCTCCCTTCTTTACCTCCCCAATCCCCAAGACAACAAGCAATATGTTATAGGTTTGTATATATGTGATATTGTATATATACAATAATTTTAAGCATATGTCCATGTTTGCCATGTTGTGAAAGAAAAAAATCTGATCAAAAGGGAAAATGAGAAAGAAAAAAAAAACCAAGCAAACAAACAGCAACAACAATAAAATGGTTAAAATAGTGTGCTATGTTCCACATTCAGTCTTCATAGTTCTCTCTCTAGATGTGAATGGCATTTTTCATCCCAAGTCTATTGCAATTGCTGTCAATCACTACATCTTGAAAAGATCGAAGTCCATCACAGTTTTTTTTTTTTTCTGAGGCAGCTGGGGTTAAGTGACTTGCCTAGGGCCACAGAGCCAGGAAGTGCTAAGTGTCTGAGACCAGATTTGTACACAGGTTTTCCTGACTTCAGGGTTGGTGCTCTACACACTGTACCACCCAGCTGCCCCTTCCATCACAGTTGTGAATATCACATCATCTTTTTTGTTACTCTATATACAGTATTCTCCTGGTTCTGCTCATTTCACTCAGACTGAATTCATATAAGTTTTTCCAGACTGAAATCAGCCTGCTCATCATTTTTATATAATAATTTATGTTCCATTACATTCATATACTATAACTTATTCAGCCATCCCCCAATTGATGAGCATCTACTCACCAATTCTGTTAAAGGAGTTGCTTTCTTTAGTGGATTTTTTTCTCCCATTTGGCCAGTACTACTATTTTAAGGCATTCTTCTTCTCGTTGGCTTTTTCTTTATTTCCTTTACCATTTGGCCTATCTATTTTGTGCATCATTTTCATTTCTTTTCCCATTTTTTCCTCTCTCTTGATTTTCAAAATACCTTTTGAGCTCTTCCATGGCCTGAGACAAATTTATATTTTTCTTAGAGGCTTTGGATGTTGGAGCTTTGACTTTGTTATCTTCTGAGTATATAGTTTAACCTTCCTTGTCACCATAGTAACTTTCTATAATCAGAATTTGTTTGCCTATTACTTGACTTTTAACTTTCTGCTTCCAGTTTGGAGGGTGAACTGCCCCAAACCTTTGTGTGTGTGTGTGTGTGTGTGTGTGTGTGTGTGTGTGTGTGTGTGTGTGTGTGTGCAGCTGTTTTTAGAGATTCTTCTGTAAATTTTCATTTCTAAGAAGGTGGTATGATCAAAAGAGAAGTGTATACTATTGTCCTGGCATGTGCTCTGGTATGTGAATGACCACAAATATTTTTTTCTGTACTGAAACTGTGAAGAGGATACCTGCTCCACTGTTGTTGTGAGCTCTGGTGTGCTAGTGTTCTTCCTCACCCTGGGACTGTCACCCAAAATCTCGTATGGGCAAAGCAACAGAAGCCTGCCTCACTAAAAAGATTCCTATAATCTCTTTCTGACCAGTTGTTTGATCCCCTTAATATCTGTGGGCTTAAAGCTCTCAAAAATACTGCTGCCACTGCTGATTCAGTGGCATATCTATGTATATGTATATACACACATATATGTATGTATGTATATATATATATATATATGTGTGTGTGTGTGTGTGTGTGTGTGTATGTATGTTTGTATACACACACACACAACACATACTCACACTGTGCCTGATTGTACCACCATTCTTTCTCTGGTGTGACAAATTTTTCCTATTGATCTTCTAAGTTGTCTTGGGATAGAAAATTGTTTCACTCTTTGTGTGAGTTCTTATACTCTAGAAGTTGTATAGAGTCATTATTTAAAGGTATTTGGAAGGGCCCTTGGAAGAGCTCTGGTCCATCCCTTCCTTCACTTTATCATCTTGGCTTTGCCTCCCCAGTATTAATTCCCTAAATGTACCTCAATGGAAGTCAATACAAGATGACTTCTGAGTCCATTGAATCACTTGTAGTCTCTGGGGGGTAATTTTGGTGATGCTTGGCCAAGGGAAATTCTTTAAACTTGGTGATGGTTACCCTACCCTGAAAATGGCATTAGAAGTCAAATTATCTTAGCAACATGATGGCAAATACTTTGGAATTTCTCTCCTCTCTGTCTCTCTGTCTCTCTCTTTCTCCTCTTTCATATACATTTTCATTAATCTGTTAGCGATGTATCATATAAAAACAAAAAAATTTCCTACAGTGAAAAAAAAATGGCAAAGAGAAAAGCTCCTAATTATTCATGATTCCCTTTAATGGGAGGTCACTGTGCAGCTGTGATGCTGCATGGCACTGTGAGCTTCACTGGGGAAATGAATGGTTAGATCCATGTTGACTTGGTGAGAAAACAAAAAGAATTCTCTGCTCTGTAGTGAGAAGGTAATTATGTCTGAAGACCTTTCTTACACACCCGATTGCTTAGGCAACCCTGGTAATTACGATGGTTAGAGACTTCATATGCATTAAAATGAGAGAAATTTTTAAAAGAAAAATTAGGACATCAGTTAGCACTGGGAGTACCAGTTATCAGCACTAGGTTCTTGTAGTGGCTTACAGGGTACTAGATGCGTTTAAATTAGTGCTCTGATGCTTTCTATCTCTGTGACCTTGGGAAAGACATTTAACCTACCTGAGTTTCAATTTCCTTATATGTAAAATTAAATTATGTGACCTCTGAAATCTTTTCTGTCGTTAGCTAAACATTCTTATGATATTATGACACTGCATATGGAAGACATGATGTGAGCAAAGTACACTAGTAGCTAGGAGAACTTTCAAGGTATATTATGATACCAGGAATCCCTGGTTTAGAGCTGGGATGACTTGGAGTCCAAACTATCATCTGACATTTGTGGGTGTTCATCCTTGGTTCTTGAAGAGAACCAATGACATCTGGAGGGTGATGTTTTGACCTTCAGGTGAATTTGAATTAAGTGAGACAAAACTATGCAAAATTTGATGTCAGCTTTACTCTGTCCCCCAGAGGTGTCAAAGCCCAGTAACAAGATATAGGTTAGATTAACTAGTGATGACCTTGGATGCAATAGGAGATTTTGGCCTTTTTAAGCTAAGTTCTAACCCAGGTCTCAGTTTGTGGCAACATCCATTTAATAGTTAAAGGCTAAGTAAAAACTGATACAAAAGATACCATGGTTTGCCTTCACAAAAGAATCAGCCTAGTTGGGGAGGGAACACCCAGAATTTCTGCCAAAATAGAAACAATTGTCATTTACCTGATTCTGAGTCCTTAAAACCCAACCAGTAAGCAAATGAAACTTGGGCTGGCACCTATTAGTGGCTGATCAGTGAGAGCCAGGGTACAAAAAGTTCTATTGTTCCATTAAAAATAAATAATGATAGAAAAAAAGTAAGGAAGGAAAAAAAAGTCTAGCCCAAACTCAAGCCTCATATGTGATCAGAATTTATATCCTTTTGGATAGAGCACTCATATATAAGGACATGACTCTCCACATAGAAGGAGAAGAGAAAGAAGATGATCTGAATTTGCTACCATGAGAAAGTGGACCAAATTCTCTAAGGTGCAATTTCCTTATATAATGAGGGTATTGATACCTGTAGATCTTATTGTACAACAGCTTTTCTTAGGAACAGATGGCATAGTCATTTTAAAGTAGGGATAAGGACTGATTTGAATTTCATTAGTCTGGGGTTCACCCTCTACTGACATGGGTCAGCATGTTCTATTCAATTTATAGTTTTGTAGTGTTGTCTAGGGTATTGAAACTTCAAATGAACTACCCAGATCTACATAGCCATTATGTTTCAGAGGCAAGCATTGAGTATAGATATTCCACTCTATTATGCTTCATGTAAAGTATTATATAAAATAAGCTATTATTATTATTATAAGATTTTAAATTGGTATTAATCTTAAAGACTCCCAGGGCAATTCATTCATTTTATAGATGAAGAAACTGAGACCAGACAGGTGAGTGATATGATGAGGACCCTAGGTATTAAAGAACAAAGCCTATGTGGTGAAGGGAAAAGATTATTTCCTCACATTGGATTCTTTTTGGTCTTCCAACAGTAGAGGAAGAAAGAATAGGAAAGGGGATGTTCGAATCTTCCAACACAGTGAAAATCTGTACTCCCTCTTAAGGGTCAGAATCCTCTGACTTTAGAACTGTGCTTTCAAAAGATAGGATTCTGCTTTTGTTTTTAAGTTACAGGTTTACCATTTCAAAGAAGTCAATTCTAGGCAATTATAACTAACTACTAAGTTAAAAAATTCTTAAAAGTTGTTTTTTTAATAGCAAATGATTAGGAGGAATCTGCTTTTTCTTTTGATTTTCTCAAATGATGAATGGAACTAATATTTTTCCAAACCTGCTCATTTATCATTGTTTCTTTTAGCCAGTCTATGTAAACTATATCAGGCCAGGCTTTGTGGTGGTTCAAAAAGACAGCAAGCAAAGCCTGTGGCAGAAATGTTCACTGAAAGGCAATGGTCCTGCACGTACATTTGGAAGAGAAAGAACAATCCTACAGATGAGATTTATTGGAGTTTAGTTGCGGTATTCTTATTCAGAAACATATTTGTCCTATTTTCTGAGCAGAAGGACACAGTTCAGAAAGCAGTGACTGAGTTAACTCTACTTCTTAAATACTAGAAACAATTAGCTTCTTCACAGTCGAGTGCATGATTGTTCTTTCAAAAATGGTCTACTAAAGCCTAGTTCAATGATTAGTGTTCGTGCTATTTCCAGTTAATTTATCAGATCATAGGATCCTAGGCTTAGTGCTGGAAAGGAACTTAGGAGGCGAACTAATTCAAATATCCTCATTTTAAAGATGAAGAATCTGAGTCTGAGGAGCTTCAGTGACTTGATCAAAATCACACATTTATTAATCATCAGAGACTATATTTAATCTGATGTCAGTCAATATTCTTATTAGAGGAGGCTGGAGTCAGGAAGTTCTGAGTTCAAATCCTGCCTGAAATACTTATTGACTGTGTGACTTTGGGCAAATCACTTCTCTTAGTTTTCTCATCTGTAAAATGGGTAAAAAAAATAGCACTTACTCCCAGAGTTGTTGTGAAAAATGAATGAAATAATATGGTAAAGTGCTTAGCATAGTGCCTGACCCATAGAAAATACTATATAAATATTAGCCATCATCATTATATGCAATTAGGATGATATTGTTGTCAAAGGAATACTGAAGATCTAATTTTAATAAGAAAATATTCAGAATAATTGAATATACTTGAATTTTTACAAATAGACAACTTCTATAAAGTACTTCTTGGGGATTGCAGATGCTTCACCTTTGAAAACCCCTACTCCCGGATTTTGACTAAAACCCTCCTCAAGGAAAAATCTGTCTTTTCTCTCCTTACCTATGCCCTCCATTTTAATCATTTCTTGTCGCCTCTAATTTCCCTTCTGTTGCTCCATGAAAAAAGCTTAGTGGGCTTAGAACCTCTCCCAGAAGGAATGCTCTCTTCTCTTTCTGGCCTCTGTTCTATTCTCTAATTACTTACACTCCATTTTAAGATTTAAGATACTCCATTTTAACATCCCCTTGAGAGGTATAGTTTTAATTTCTTTTGTGGTTTGTTTTAAAAACCAGATGAGGATACTTTGTCCCCGGGTTAAAAAAAGGGAAAAAAAAAAAGGAATTCACTGGCTTCATTAGATGGTACAAATGCCCAGGCCACTTAGGATTTTTAAAATGATTATAATTATGCCATAAATAATGAATGCCTTCAAATATGCTAACCAACCTGATAATAGCAATGATTTAGCAGAAAGCAAGCAGCTCTCTGGTTATAGATTGAAAAAAAAGCTTCCTAAAAATAATTTAAATTTTCTTGATTAAAAAGCATGCTAGTTAAATTTTTCTGATTTTCTCAAATCCTTCTTATTGTCCTAATAAGAAATCATCTTAGTGGAGAAATAATTTAAAAAAGAAACAAGATACATCTCCATACAGGAAACATTATTTTCTGGGGTATTTATCTAGGAAAGATTGCTTTTTCCAAGGGTGGAGAAAGATAGGATGTTCTGAGTTCAAATCCCACTTCATCTACTTAATGTGTAACTCTAGGCAAATCATTACTTTCCTCATTTTAAAATGACCCGGTGCATTTTTATTATTATTTTGCTCAAATCCAAGCCACTTTTTTTCCAGGCCAGATATAAACTTGGGTACATGAACTCCTCTTCTGGCTGTCCTGTTTGTCTTCCTGCTTACAATGTAAGTTCTTTGAATATAAGTGATTATTTTGCTTATTTGTATTTATATCTTTAATTCTTAGCACAGTGTCTGGCATATAGTAAGTTCTTAATGCTATATCTTACATATTCTCACTCTTGTGCAAACTCTCTTTTTCTCTCTCTTTCTCTTATTTTATCTCCCACTCACCACTCTTTCTCACACTCTCTCTTCATTCCTTCCTCTCTTCTCCCCCTTTCCTCCATTCCCTTCCCTTCTCTGCCCTCCTCTCTTCTCTTCTCCTCTTTTCTCTTCTCTTTTTCCTGTTTTCTCTCTCTTTTCCTCCTCCTCCTTTTCTTCCTCCTTCTCCCTCTTTCTCCTCTCTTCCTCCCCATCTTTCTTCCTTTTTTACCTCCCTCTTCTCTTCAGAAACAGACCTGTGGCCTCAGTTTGCCAACATTATGTTAAACAATTTAGATGACGATTAAAATGATGCCTTTTATAATTGATTTTTTAAAATTTTAGCCTCTGTAAGTTTATTGAAAGCATTGGAACAATTACAATATCAGAGATTCAATAGTCAATAAGCATTTATTAAACAATAGTTATGTGTCAGGCATTATTTTAAGATTTTGGGGTACACTGATATCAATGAACAGTCTATCAACAAGAAACTCAGTCTAAAAGGAGAGCAAATGAGCAAACAAATATATAACAATAAATCGTATAGAAGATAAATAGGAAATAAGTAATAGAGGGTAGATACTAGAATTAAGAGAGATCAGGAAAGATTTTGGTTGGGACTTGAAGGAAGCTTTGGAAATGAAGAAGCAGAGATATGGAAATAGATCATTCCAGGCAGGGGAGAAAAGTCTGGACTTGAGACTTGGAGCATCTTGTTCAGAAGGTCAGTATCACTAGATTTAAGAGTTTGTATTTGGGGAGTAGTTGTTGGGTGTAAGGCATAAAATGATTGGATAGGTGGGTTATAAAGGACTTTGAATGTCAAATAGAGGAATTTTTACTTAAAGTAACTTCCTCATTGAGTATGGATGTAACCTAGGCTTCAAGAAAATCACTTTAGTGGCTGACTGGAGGATTCATGAGAGATTTGAAGCAGGCAGAGTCACTAGCAGGCTACTGAAATAATCCAGACATGAGGTGATTTGGTGGTCTCTCAGGGTAGTAGCTGTGTCAGAGGAGAGAGGGGCGCAGATTTGGAAGATGTGGCAAAGGTGAAATTGGCAGATTTGGGCAACAATTTAGATAAAAGATATTGAGTGGTACCTCAGTTGTAAGCCTGAGGACCGGGAGGATGGTATTACCCTTGATAATAATAATAATATCAATGTTAAGTTGAAGGAAGAGATGATGAATTGAATTTTAGACACATTAAGTTTCAAATGTCTATTGGATATCCTGTTCAAGATGTCTGAAAAGTAGTTGATGGAGCAAGACTGAAGGTCAACAAAGAGATTAGACTTGGATAGGTAGATTGAAGAATCATCTGAATTGAGATGATGATTATGAAATTTATGGGAGCAGATGAGCCTGCCAAATGAAGGAGTATAGAGGGAGAAGAGAAGAGGAACAGACAGAATCCAATGGGACACACACAATTAACAGGTTCTATCTGGATGAGGATCCAACAAAGGAATATTCAGATAGGTAGGAGGAGAATCAGATAAGAATGGTAATCTGATGACCTAGAATAAAGAGGGTGTTGAGAGGAATAAAGATCAAGAAAAAGCCACACAAGACAGGTCAAGAGGAATGGTATGTTCTTCATCTTGTTCATACATTTTAAAAATTTCTTCCACCATTTCTATACACTGACTGTTTCTGCACACGTGGTTTAAAAGTTGTGAGTATTTTTGTAGAGAAGAAAGAGCTAATTAAAATGTTCTTCTCAGGTTCTTATGGGTCTGCATGGTGTGGATGCCATTATCATCTCTGATTATATTCTCATTCCAATAGAGTATATTTGCTGAATTCTCAAGGACATTCCAGCATTCATGTTTGTAGTATGGGAATTTACTGTTTGTTTTTTTTTAACGAAGGATAGTGAGGATCTAGTTTATAATTCTGACGACTTTCTCATGTCTCCCTGGGTATTTATTTAGTAAACACTAAATTTCTCCCTTTTTTGTGTGGCAACTGGGATTAAGTGACTTGTCTATAGTCACATAGCTAGTAATGTGTTAAATGTTTGAGGCCGGATTAGAAGTCAGGTCCTCCTGACTTCAGGAGCCCTGACTCCAGGGCTGGTGTTCTATTCACAGTGCCTTCTAGCTGCCTGTAAACATTGTTTTTGCAGCTTGCAGCTAGGTGGAACAGTGGATAGAACACTGCCCTAGAGTTAGAAGGACCTGAGTTCAAATCAAACTTAGAGTCTTACAAGCTGTGACTGTGGGCAAGTCACTTAATTCTGCCTCAGTTTCCTTATCTATAAAGTGAGCTGGAGAGTGAAATGACAAATAATTCCAGGCTCCCTGTCAAAAAATGGGGAGAGGGATCACAAAGAGTCAAACCCTACTGAAATGATTGAACACCAAGTGATAATGCAGAAGCCAAATGTTATAGTTTTAGAAGACTTGAATTCAAATTCTGCCCTACCTGCTTACTAAAATAATTTAACCATATGCAGCCTCAATTTCCTCACATATAAAATGGGATGATGCTAGCATCTACTTCACAGAATTGTGAGGATCAAATGAAATAGTATGTGTATGTCAAGCACTTTGCAAACTTTAAAGCACTATATAAATGCTAGGCATTGTGATATTTATTTTCTTGTAAAACTGCAGTATTATCATTATTAACAGAAATGATTAGGTAATAACAAAGCATTGTTAGAAATGGTAATTATACATTGGGAAGGAGCACGATGGTCTGGGGTGGAGGAAAGCCTTGTCTTTGGAGTTAGAGGACCTATGTGATCTTGACTTCTCTGAAACTCAGGTGCTCTAATTGTCCAATGAAGAGATTTTATTGGATGATCTCAAAGGTATACGAAGATAGGATGATTTCTAAGCTGAATTTTTCCATAGTTTTCCCCTCAATCCAAGTCCAGAATCCCACTCACTATACAATAAGTAATAGAAACATATGCTGTTTTAATTTAAATGATCATTTCAGTTTGTTTTCTTGTGGGCCATTACTTGGAAGACACAAGTTGGTCAGGTGTATCTTATCTCAAAAGCTTCCTTTTAAAATGATGTGTCTTGAATTTTTGGAAAGTGAATTTTACACTCTTGGTTACATTTTTAAAAGGAGAGCTTTATTATTGATTGTAGTCGATCAGCAGTTGACAGTTGGAGTGGAGATTGGGGCAACCAGTTCATGTGATCAAAACAAGAATTGTGGGTTGTTAAGAAGAATACTTTAAAGGCTGTGGTTATGTCAGCAAACCAAACTAGAGTTCCTTTGGTGATGGATCTCTGACGACTCTAACTTCTGTCACATTCTCACGGATGAAGTCCAAAGCTAATAATTAACAGCTTGTGCTAACAAAGGTGAGGGCCTCCAAGTAGCAGATGGCCGTATTTCAGTGATGCTGTACAAATGTTTTAGACACCAAGTGTATTGTTCCTTTGAGTCAGCTGCCCTCTTGTGCTGCCTCTGTAGTCCAAAGCAAATGTTTTTAGCAGTTGCCTTGTTACAAAGCAGGCCAGGAGATAATAAGGTCATCTCTTAGTTCAGCTAAAGCCTCTTGTTATCCGAAGAGTAATTCAACTAACCATGAATGAGATTAGATTCTTACATAGACTTGGGAGAAAGGTGGACTTGTGTTCTCTTTGTAGCAATGTGTGTGTGTGTGTGTGTGTGTGTGTGTGTGTGTGTGTGTGTGTGATTTCAGTTTAAAAAAAAAAAACTAATAGAAAAAGTTGATATACTGTTGTCTATATTCCAAATTAGGTAAGAAGGTGGTTTAAGAAAGAACTGTTCGTTTTTTTCTTGTTGCAAAAACGAGACTTCTATTTATTTTCTTGTAATTTAACTTTTCTTGTGCACTAGTCACTGTTTTAGATCCTTTAACACTAGAGTTCAAGCAGTGGATCTAGAGTAGCATTAGCTCTAGTTTGGTGTGGAAGCCAGGGCCAACCTCAGGGGGAAAAATGTAAAGTAGGAGCTTTTTGTTTTGGGCATATCTAATCTTTTATTTCTGTATCTTTTGTCATCCTTGATATTAACCATTTTAATCATCGTCCTCATCGTCGTCGTCGTCATCATCATCATCATCATCATCATCATCATCACACCTAATCTTCCATGTATGTACTATTTGTCATTTTAAATAACAACTAGCATTTATAAAGTGCCTTAGGGTTTGCAATCAATTTCCATAGGCTTGAATCATTTGAATCTCATTCTATCCCGTGAAATAAATGTTCTTATTATCTACATTTTACAGATGAGGGAACTGAGGCTGAGAGATTAAAAGATTTGTTAAGGTCCCACAGGCAGTAAGTATCTGAGGTAGGCTTTAAACTCAAGTTTCCTATCTTTAAGCCCAGCATGACACTTTGCCTCAGTTTCCTCATCTGTAAAATTGGGATAATAATAATAATAATAATCTATTTCTCAAGGTTGGTCTGAAGATAAAATGAGATAATAGTGATTTGCAAAAGTTAAATCACTACAGAAATGCTAATTGTTATTGATCTTGACTGTTATGCTAATTTTTGCCAGTTAGATGCAGTCACACACAAATGTCTCTCCACCTTCAATAGCCTTCAGGAAAGAATCTGGTACTAGCTATTTATAATTTCTTAAGAATTCTTACTAATGAGTTCTTTCCTAATATAGAGATACAGTTCAGGGAATTACTTGAGTTTGACTACTGAATGTAAATGGTACAACTGGCTGCACCAAAAATCATGCATGTATTCAGTAACATTTGTTAGTGTTAATCAGTGAGAGGTATGTGTGTTGCTTAGAGTCCACAATAGAAGGTATGCCTTCTCTGTAAGGCATATTGAGCATAGAACACAAAGAGGCAGGATCCATGAATACCAGAAGAACTTTTTTTAGCCTACTATTGCTACTTGTTGTCATTTGTTTGTTTCAACTGTGACTCTTTGTGACTCAATTTAGGGTTTTTTGGTAAAGATACTGGAATAGTTTTCCATTTCCTTCCCCAGCTCATTTTACAGATGAGGAGACTGAAGTAAACAGGGTTAAGTGATTTGCCCAGGGTCACCCAACTAGTAAGTGTCTGAAGCCAATTTGAACTCAGGTCTCCTTGATTCCAGGGTTCAACACTATCCACTACATCAACAGAAACAACAGTTGTTTCTACAACTATGTTATTTCTATCCTCTTTGTGATGAGGTTTAGATTTGGGTTACCCAAATGAAATTAGGGTTTCAGGTGGTCAGGGTGTTAAAAGAGGTCTAGTGGCAGGTTCGGGGTTCAAGGAGTCAAATGGAGCTGCCCTGCAACCCCTCAGGATTCAGCACAAGGGTAGAGAGTTAAATGAGGTCTAGTGGTGGTGCAAGCAGTTCTTTGTAAAGGAATTTACAGACCCCAAAACCTAGACTGATAAAAGAGGTTTATTATGGGGATTGGAGGTAAGATTAAAGTCTGCTTAAAGTCTAATTAAGGAAATAGGTGAGAATAAAGAGTATTCCAGTGGGCAGAAAGATCCTGACTGTAAAGGGCACTGCCAAGGTCCATCTGCAAAAGCCTTAGCTGATGGAAGCTCATTATATTGCTTGTCTTGGTGGGGGTTGGGAAGCCTAAGCAGATCATAAGAATGGAGGCTGAGAGAGTTGGAGCAGATCAGAACTGGTGGGGGCTGTGAGAGCCCAAGTTGGCTCAGATCCAGTAAGGGCTGGGATAAGCCAGGATCTCCTAATGGAATCCAAAAGGGTGCTTTTGACCAGGATTTGTGAATCAAAGGTCCTAACTTCTTGAATTGATAATGCATCAGCCAGGAGGGGTTGGGAGTAATCTGCACAAATCATTCTGAAAGGATCACAAATCAGTTTCTTAAAGGGACCACAACCTGCTTCATTTGTAGGAGGTTCTTTCCAGAGTAGGATATACCTAATCTCTGATAGTTTCTGGCACAGTAGCATTGTTGTAGAACTTTAGAATTAGACTGATCCAATCCATGCAGCTGTTTGGTATTCTGTTTTCCACCCTCCCTTCATGTGAGTTTGTGTTTAAGAGTTCAGGAGAGAGTTGTGCTGTCAGTTCATTTCAGAAAATATTTGTATCAATCATGGGGGATGTGAAGATGAACAAGAATATAGTTCATGTCCTGTAGTTTACATTCTATTGGAGCTTATGCTATATTTTCTTTTGGGGGTCAGGATGTTACTATTGTAACCAAGTTTGGAAGGAAATAGGAGGAAGTAGAGAAGGGAAGGAAGGAAGAAATAAAAAGGTGAGGGAGAGAGAGAAAGAGACAGACAGGACAGTCAGTCAGACAGCTCGACAAAGGTTTTAGACTGGACTGATGATAATGGAAAGAGGGGAGAGAATCAAGCAGGGAAGAATGAAGAAAATAATATGGAGGAATAAGAGAGACAGAAAAGAGAAGAGGCAGCTAGAAAAAGAAGAAAGAGAAAAGAAATGAAGAGAGAAAGTAGAAAGGGGAGTGACTTCAAATTCAGCAATGTATGATTAAACCTCTCACAGGGTTTAATTTAGCAGCTCTTGAGAAGGAAATATTACTAAAAGCCCACCTGTTTTTAATCAAGTGATAAAACTTGGTCCATAGATTGGATTTGAGACAGTCACTCTACTTAAACTAAAAAGTTTCATTATACTTAAAATAAAAGAATAGAAGGTAAAGTTACATATTTGCTAATAGAACAGTGACATTTAGGATAATCTATACTAATTTTACATGACTATTCTAGTTGTAGACTAGAATCAAGTAAATTAACTCTTCCTTAGAAAATTGTTTTCCCCTATATTTCTAAAGTCATATGCATAAGTGACAGGCTTGTCTAACAATGCATGAATTTGGTCCTAGTGCTTATATAGTAGAGAAAATTCATGAAGAAAGATGGCCTTCATCAATAGTGACTACAATTTCAAATCAATAATTAGAAGTGGGAAATATATATATATATATATATATATATATATATATATATATATATATATATATATAGTGGCCAACGGAAGAATAGTTGAGTGAAAAATAGCAAGACTAGAGTATCAGAAGAGGTAGAGGTAGCTAGCAGGAAGGCTTTCCAGCAAGGAACTTCTCTAGTGGGAAACTATTAAATAATGAGATGGTAATAAAATTAAAGGGAAAACAGGAGAAGGAAAATCCACTGATAAATCTGAATAATCTATAAACTGAACCGGACAAGTAATATAGACTGAGTCATGGCTTAACTTTTCTATTTCTTGTTTTTCTTAGTTGAAAAAAAATTCCTTGCTTGCCAAAAAAAACCCCAACCCCAAACCCAAAAAAACAAAACCCCAACACTTTGATTATTCTAATTATAAAGTTGAATTAAAAACTGCAAACCCATCAAGTCAAAATAACTCAGTCATTTTTTTTTTTTTTTTTTTTTTTTTTTTTTTTTTTATAACTCAGTCATTTGACATATTAAGGTCAGAATGTAAAAGTGTGAAAGACAGTATGGCATGATAGAAAGTCCACTTTGGAAAAATTGTTTTAAAGTGTCACTTCTGTCCCATATTGGTTGTGTGACTTTAGACGGATCATTTAACCTCAGGACCATAGGCAACACTCTAAAACTTTCAAGTCTGAAAACAATTCCTAATCTGGATTGGTAGAGAAAGTTTTTCTCAACAGGATTTTGCCATACCAAAGAAATCCTACATATGGATCTACAAAAAATAGCTATATACATTAATATCCTGCTTTTGCTGCTTTATTGTGGAATGGAAGTAACTGAATTTTTTTAAAGGAATAACAACAGGGCAGATTCTATCAAACTCTCCTTCCAGAGACTCATGACTAATATATTGGCCAGGAAATGGTGTTTTGTTTTGTTTTGTTTTTTGTTCAAGGCAACTCAAAATCATCTAAGACTTCTAGGGCTTTTAAGGGGGTTGTGATCTTATACCAGTAGAGGGCATAGTTACACCAGCAAAATCATGGATCCTTTAAGTGTTGAACTATTTGTGAATAAAGTATTTGTGTATATACATTGATAGAGACACACAAATATATATATGTATATATATTTGTTCATGTATGTGTATATCTTTGAATATATGTAGATATAGATTTATTCAAGTGTGTGTGTAGCTGTTTAAAAATGTCTGTTCCTTGAAAACACTTTTAATTTTTAATGTTATATATGTATGCATACATACATATGTATGTATCCACATTTTTTTAATATAAAATTATCTTTAAAATTGAATTTTTAAGATTTCTGATATAGAAGTAGCAAACTGTACATAGCATCATTGTCTCAGAAGTCTGTCAGCCAATTAGGAGTCACTTTCCTCTCCACATACTGTGTATTATAGTAATGTCTTTCAGAGAACTGTCCAATTGACATTGGACAGAGGTGGTGCATTGAGTGTCAGAATACATTTGTTTAGTTTGGTGCTTTATTACCAGTGGTAGCTTGCTAACTTGAAATATTTTTGGCAGGTTTTAGTATATTCTGTGCTACTTATTGGAGTTACTGTAATTATTTTAGAGGAATTGCTCTTTTGATGGAATAAGAAAGTGCTACATACAAAAGAATTGAAGTTTACATTTGTATCTATAATAGAAACAGGATATGAGTAATTTGGATGATATTTTGTCATCTTATATTATGCTATCTTTAATTATGGCAATGACTTTTTGTGAAAAATGAAATATTTTATGGCTTTTGATCTTAGAAAATCAAAATGTAAAAGTCTGGGTCTCTGAATAATCGCTGTATCTGAATTAGGGATTTGCTGTTTTATGAATAGAGTATGAATCCTGTGTCATAATCCAAGATATCCTACCATCCCTGCTAAACCCATCTTATTTCACTGAATTAATAGTCTTTAGTTTTTGTTTCATGAGCCATCTTTTGCAATCACTCATCCATCTCCCCTTCTAACTCCAGCCCTAGATTCTTTTGCATGCTCATTACTTTTGTCCCTTTTGGAAAGTTTGCTTAGAGAGTTGCTTAGAGACACTGAGAACTTAAATCTTTTGCTTAGAGTCATTAAGTCCATATGTGTCAGAGAGATCTGTGTCCAGATTACTGTTCATCTGTTGCTCTGCCATGGCTGTTGCCATTATTGCTATTTGACTCTTCAAACCCACCACCAGAAACCAAGCCTTGGAGGAGTTAACCCTTTCATTCTAAGGGTTGAATATAATGAAATTAGCTCTAAGACCATATGTCCTCACCTTTTCCACCCAGAGACCCAGCATAACCATCTCTTGCTACCTATTTTTCATCTCTTATTGAGAAAACTACAATCAAATCAACACTACTATTGCCATTGGAAGAGGCATGATATTGGTTTGATCTACTGTTCCATCAACATCTCTTGTCACTTCTCAGACTGTTAATCCTTTCCTTGTCCATGGCTCTTCTAGATGTCATCTCCCCTATTAGAATGTAAAATACTTGGGGGAATATCTTGTTGTATTTATATCCTCATAAAATTTGGCAGATAATAAGGACTTTTTCATTCATGTATTCATTCACTCATTCATTTATTGATTTATCCCTGACTTAGAAGGCAGTTCTCTATTCCACTGCCTAATAATATCTTGCATTTATGTAGGATATTAACGTTTGCAAAGAGTAGCAAAAATGCAGTCTCATTTGATGCCTACAACTACTCTGTGAGGGAGGTACTATTATTATCTGAATTTTAAAGCTGGGGATACCGAGGCTGAAAATACTTAAGTGGCTTGCCCAGAGTCATACAACTGTATAAATCTGAGAAAGGAGTTGAATTCAGGTCTTTTCTTTTTGACTCCACAGTCAAAATAATATCCACCATATTCTCTATCTATTTAATTATTATTAATAATAAATAATTGATAGTTATAGGATATATTAAGGTTTCAAAAGTCCTTTACACACTTTATATGAGTTAATGTTTTCAATGACTCTTTTAGGCTTGTATTAATAGGCATTATCATCATCATCTTCATTATAGCTGGATTTTATATAGTGCTTTAATATATGCAAAGCCCTTTGTGTATTATTTCATTCCATCTTTATAACAACTTTATGAGTGTACTGTTATCCTCATATTACAGATGAAGAAATTGAGGCTTAGAATGGTTATTATATATAGTTATTTGTGTAATTCTCCTCTCTGCATCCTCCATTCCAGTAGACCTATATGGTTCTGGAGGCCAGGCACTATTTCACTTTTATCTTTGTCATTAGTGCCTTGCACAATGCTTGATACATTGTAATTGACAAATTGTGATTTAGAAATATTTTAAAATTTTATTTCATTAAATATTTTTCAACTATATACAGTTTTTTTTAGCATTCGATTAAAAAAGCTTTTGAGTTCTAAATTCTTTCCCTCACTCTTGCCCCATCAAATTTGATATAGATTATATATAAAAATCATATTACAAGCTGTGTTACAATGGAATAACTCCTAATAATTGCTTTAATCTAATCTTCATTGTATACATTTACCTTTTTCATTTTTAATGTTAGTAATTTGGTTTTCTTCTTTGTTTTTTTTTAAATCAAATTAACCAATGATTCATTTTTTTTTCATAAAATCAACTTTTACTTTTTATTTATTCATTTAAAAAACTTTTGATTTTCTTAATCTCTCATTTGAGTGTTAGAATGTCCATTTTGGTGCTTAATTGGAGATTTAATTTTTTTTTTTCTTTTCCTAGTTTTTGTTTTTAGTTGCTCAATTCATTGCTTTTTTTATATGTGTACACATTTAGAGGTATAAAATTTCCACCAAATATTGCTTTGGCTACATCCCTCTTTCTCATATCTCCTTTCCCTTCTACTTCCTTATTGAATTAGATTTCTATTGTCAGCTAATCTCTATACACACACATATATGTATTTATATGTGTGTATGTGTATATAACATATATATGTTCATACAGTAAGTTTTCATACATGTGTGTATGCATACAAATATGTGTGTATGTATATATGTGTATGTATGTATATATATATATATATTTTTTTTCTCCCTTCTTTGAACTAGTTTAGGTATGAGTAAAGTTCAAACAATGCTTCCTTTCCCCATCATTTATTCCCCTTTTCATTGTAAAAGCTCTTTCTTGTGTATACTTCTTTTATGGAGATAATTTCTGCATTCTTCCTTCCCTTTTCCCCTTTCCCCTCTTTCTTGCCTGTTTATTTTTAGTATGATTCCAACATAATCAACTTACTTCTGTACCCTTTTTATGTAGAATCCTTCTATCCCAAGTTCTTAGTTCTTAGAAGTTACATCATCTTCCCATATAGTAATGTGAACAGTTTAAATTTATTGAATTCCATATAGGCCATGGGCCACTGGGGGTATTAAGACACTTTCAGGCTTTTCCACATGTCTGCATTTAGAACTAATTCTGGGTATTTGGAAGTTTTTAGTGCTTCTGAGGTGATGTGATCTGGAGAAAGGTATAATTATTGCTCTCCTGCAAATATATGTTCTTGAATTATGACCCAGAAGTAGAGGCAATGTACTTGCCAAACAGCATCAAGTCCTGCATCCAGTGTTCTCAAAGTTTCTCAGGAACCTTCTTTCTTACCAGTTCCCTGACTTGAGAGCTCCCAAAGCTTCAGCTGCTTCTTTTGTCACCAGTTAGTCATTCCACTGGTGTTTTATCCACGTGGGCTCTGGGCCAGCCTCCACCCCCATATCACAGATGTGATGCTAGAGATGAAAAAAACAGGCATGGTGGGTGGGATGGTACATGTTTGGTGACATAGCTTGGAGTCTGGGGACTGGGCTAGTGAAGGTGAAACCCAATTAGAGGTCAGTCTCAAGGGTCCAAGTTTGAGTTCTAGAGAAAGTCAGAGAACAAGTAGAAATGGCTTAGAAGGGATTTGCCCATGGCAACATAGTAAGTATACATGGGGGAACTAGCTACTAAAATTTCAGTAGTGGGAGTTTGAGTGCTGGTGGGAGGAGCAGGCCAAGGCAACTTTATTTAAGAGATAACCTTTAAAGTCACGCAAATCAATTCTATATATTTTCATAAATGATAAATCTCATAATACTTGAATAGTTACATTATTTTCCCTTAGACTTCCATGGGCTAATTATTGTTAAATATTACCAGTCTTTTCAAACCTTCCTTGTATGTCAGATTGTCTTCATGAGAAGAGAACTTTCTCATGGTTAGTTACTCTTTTCTTGTTATTTATTAGTTTATTTTCATCTTTAAAATGTGGCATTCAAAATTGAATACCAGTGTGTTCTTACCAGTACAACGGGATTATTACATACAATAATCATAACACTATTGATCTTTTAGTGTTAGCTAAGATGATATTAGCTTCCTCTCATTAGCAGTAGCAGAAACTAGGTATAGACTAATGGTTTACACAGTTTACCAAGGTAAATTCAAAATGGATACATGACATAGACATAAAGGTAGATATCATAAGTAAGTTTAAAAGTATGAAACAGATTACTTATCACATTTATAGATAGATAAGAATTTATGAATAAATAAGACAGAGAGCATTGCAAGATAACAAAATAGACAATTTTGATTATATTAAATTGAAAAGATTTGCTACCAATAAAACCAATGTAGTCAAGTTTACAAGTAAAGAAGAAATTTTTGGGAAAACTTTTATGGACAATTTTTCATATGGAGAACTTAGTCAAATTTATAATAAAACTATAACAATATGACTTATTCCTCAATTATTAAGTAGTCAAAGGATATGAGCAGGCAGTTTTTGGAAGAAGAAATCAAAGCTGTATAGAGTCATATTAAAAAATGTTTAAACTCATCATTGATTAGAGAAATGAAAATCTGAACAACTTCGAGGTAGCATAAAATGATAGAAAGGGAAAATTATAAATGTTGGAAGATGTGGAAAAATTGGGACACTAATACTGTGTTGGTTGAATTGTGTGAATTGATCCAACTATTTTGGAGAGCAATTTGAAATTATATCCAAAGATTTATAAAACCATGTGTACACTCTGGCTTAGCAATACTACTATTAGGTTTGCTTCTGAAACTGATCAGGAAAAAAAAAGCAATATTTCTGAAATAATTTTAATATTACCCTTTGTGGTGGTAAAGAAATGGAAATTGAGGAAATAAATGTCCATTAATTTAGGAATGGCTAAATAAATTGTAGAATATGATTGTGATGGAATACCTTAAGACTGTAAGAAATTATGAAGAGGTTGATTTTATGAAAAACATGGAAAGTCTTGCATGAAACAATGCAAAATGAAAAAAAGCAGAACCAAGAAAACATTGCATACAGTACCAACTATGAAGGATTTAAAGAAGTGATATATGAAAATATGTATTGTATAGTTCCACATATATATCTATATCAAATGTTGGCCTTCTCTAATGCAAAGTTAAAAGGGAAAGAAGGAGACAATTGGGAACTCAAAATGTAATAAGAGTATTAAAAAAAAATTATGTCACACCATTGACTCAAAGTCTATTTGTGGTCTATTTTTATCACAAGATCTTCTTAGTCACTTTTTGTTAATCTTGTGCTTGTATCCTAAATAATTTAAATGAAGTATTTGACATATGCTTCTGCTATATTTTACATTCTTGGATTTGACTCAGTTTTCTAACACATTGAGACCATCTTAATTGAATATTAATTTCATATATGAGTCAACTTAGTTCTGTATTATCTTAGTTCTGTATTAATTTGATGAATATCTAAGTTTGTAAAAATGCTGAATTTTCAAGCTGCTGGAGACCAATAAGTTGATATGGCAGCCAATAATTAATTCTCTTGGGAACTGTTTTTTAAAACAGATTCAGAATCACAGAACAAAGCTGCCCAGTCTATCATGTTATTCTCAAACATTAGACTATAAAACATTTTTCTGAAATCAAGATCATAGAATCACAAAGTTTTAGATATAAAATGGGTCTTATCAACTAGCCAGTCCAACTTTCTCATTTTACATGGGAGTAAGTTGAGGCTAGAGAGTAGGAGTAATTTGTCCTTGGGCATACAGTTTTTCAATTCATTTTAACAAGAATTTATTGAAAACCTATTATATTCTAGGAACTATTGCTGGGAGTATTAAAAAAAAAAGCCAAATAAATCAGTTTTCCAATAAGGAAAGAATATTCTAGATCAGGGGTAGAGGGAAGACAATTTATGCCTAGATAAGTAAGTAAAAATATGTAAAATAAATATAAAGTAGTTTTGGGATGGACGGACACGAACAAAAGAGGAAATCATACCTGTTGTAGGAGATGGCAATGAGCATTGAAGAGGGTTCTGGATTCTACAAGAGGGAGGGTGAAAAGAGAGCATTTTCCATACATGAAGGACATCCTATATAACAGCATAGATGTGAGAGATAGAACATCCCATATGGGGAACTGCAAATACGTTAGTTTGGCTTGAATATAGTGTATCTAGGAGTTGATTGGAGGGTGCCGTAAGTACAGCTTGCCCCATAAGTTGCTAGTGATCGTTTTGATTTAAAGTCTAAGATACATGCCTGACTGTGCCCAGTATTTCTTTTCCTACTATTATAAGCATGGACCTATATAGTTAGGGACTTTAGTCATGACCTTATTCCCTGCCTACTAAATCTATTCACACTAATCACAGTGGTTATTTGTTATAAATAACAGTTCTTATCGCCTTTGAGGTAAAACTACTTTCTATCTTGAGCACTTTATAAACATTACTTTACGAATCTGAATGATATAGAGGCCAAGTGCCTCTGAGGTAGATTTATTTTTATAGTTGAGTTAGCTGACGGGGAGAAATGCTTCTGTGCCATAGAAAGAGTTCGCTAAGTTAAAAACATTTGGTAAGTTCTTGGTTCCCATTGGAACCAAATTCCACAAAGGTTCCACTCTTTCCTTATCAAGTTAATCCATGAGTTAATATATATTTATTAGGTGACAGAAAAATAGAGATTTTTTTTTGTGTCTTGTATCCCTTCCCTTACAGAGCTTACATATGCAGTGGGGAGATACATGTACTCTAAAAATGTGTACACCACATATTCAAAATAAATACAAGATATCTCTAGGGGAGGAGAAACACAATTTGGAGGAAATCAGGCAAAGTTTCATGTAGGAGGTGGTGTTTAAGATGATTATTGAAAGAAATTAGGCAGGGGGCAACTAGGTGGCGCAGTGGATAGAGTGCCAGCCCTGAATTCAAGAGGACCCAAGTTCAAATCTAGCCTCAGACACTTAACACTTCCTGGCTGTGTGACCCTGGGCAAGTCACTTAACCCCAGCCTCAAAAAAATAAAATTAAATTAAATTTAAAAAAGAAAGAAAGAAATTAGGCAGTCTACGAGGCTACTGATTATTGAAGGAAACTAAGTATTCTAAGAGGCGGTGATGAGCAGGGAATGATCTCTGGGAATAGAGAACAATCTGTCATGTGTGAGGAATAGCAGGAAGTTTGGTTTGATTTGACCATAGAGTGGGAAGGGGAATTATATATAAGAAGATTGGAAAAGTAGGTTGGAGTCAGGTCATGAAGGACCTTTAATGGCTGTTCTTGAATGCTGAGGCCAGAAGAAGGAATCAGCCACTCAAATGAAGCTAGGATGTAGAGAAGAAGATTCCTCCCTTCTAGGTATTGTAATCTGGGCAGTAACTATAGGAAAATTATCAATGAAGAGATATATTGGGTTAATGAGGTTTGGAATTCTGCCCAAGTGCAGTGTGCATCACCTTAAAACAAAAGGTGAATGATATCCCTGAATCTCTAGATCCAAGATCTTTTCCAGTTTAAATATTTGTTTTTTCAGTTATTGGACCAATTCCTTGCATGTCAGGTGACTAGGCTTGGGGGAGGGGAAAGAATGGTAGCTGCCAAAGTTCACATATGGCCCATGTTGTAAAAACCTCGTCTAGAAATACAACCCATTTGAAGAACAAAATTGAGGAATGGGGATCCCTAATTAAAAAATCCTTCCATCGCCCCCAACACAGATACCACAATTTTTCTCAATGCTGATGGGAACAGAAAGCAGGCTGGCATGGATACTGCAGAAATAATATCCCAGTCTTCATCCTGTTTTCCTCATGAGACAGGAACAAAGATGTGTTATTCTAGACTCTCGCCACTTTGTGCGTCATGTCGGCATAGTGCTGGAGCTTGTTTGAGGACCTGTCTTTCCAGTTGAAGGGCACTGTTTGGAAAATATTTAATGAATGGTGTAACTATGTTTTTCCCTTAACTGTCCAGTCCTAAGTCTGTACTCATTTGTTATGAAGATAACAATGCAAAAGAAGATTAAAGAAAGACCCTCCCCCCTTCCTTTTCCCCCCTTTCTCTCCCCCCCTCCTTGAGATCCCAGTAGTTTGCCCATCTTATAGGCAGGATAGGGGATTTTTCTTCCTGGCCCATGGGGTCAGCAGCATTCACTCATTCATTTGCTTAGTAGGCAGGGACAGAGTTTATTTGGAAAAGAAGTTACATAAGACCTCAGGACAGTAAAGGAGTTAAGCAAACAGCTCTTGGGTTGGAATAGAGGCACTGCAAACAGAGTTTCTGGCTCCTGATGTGGGGACCCAATCAGGTGCTCTATGAGTTGGGAGGAAGAAGGGTGGTGGCTCTCCCCGGATCTTGACATTGTGCAGCTGTTACCACCCCCAGCTCCTGGGCTGGTTACTCTGGAATTCACTTCTTATGAATTATACATAGATCACAGGCTGTCACTCTGGGAGAATCATAGATTAAGAGCTGGGAGGGATCTTGGAGGCCAACCCATTTGTTTTATAGACAGGAAATAGAGGCTGAGAGGGACTAAGCTAACCTGGTGCTCAGGATCAAGAGACCTTAGACATGATTGAACCCAGTCCCTTCGTTTTACAGCCGTTTAATGAACAATTCCAGAGAAGCTAAGGGATTTGTCCATAGTCCCTTAGATAGGAACTCAAAAAACAGAAACTAGAATTTATGGGGGAATCTCCATAAAGGGGAATTCCTCATGTAGGGGAAACTCCTAGTGTTTGACTTTTGGCAAGATCCTTCTTTCTTTAAATTCATCCAAGGTGCAAACAGTCAGGCAATCAATAAGAATTTAGTAAATATCTATTGTATATCAGACCCTGTGCTTTGTATTAGGGATGCAAATGCAATGAAACAATCCCTACTCAGAGGGATCCCACATTTTAATAGGGAAAAATAACAAGTACACATATGAGTATATAAAGAATAAAATAAAAGTAATAAAAAAGTAACAGTAAATACTATGAAAATGAATATTAATAAAATAAAAATGAAAAGAGAATAAATATAAACAAAATAGTTAAATTTGATGTAATTTAGGAGAGAGGGCACTAGCACTTGGTGGGGATCAGGAATGTTTTATGTAGCAGATGCTGCTTGAGCTGTATCTTGAAGGAAAACAGGGATGCTATGAGATTGAGATAAAGAGAGAGTGTAATTCGGAGACTAGTGCAAAAGGAATGGAGATAGAAGATGGAGCAGGGTGTGTGTGTGTGTGTGTGTGTGTGTGTGCACGCACATGCATGAATGCATACTAAAGCCTTTATATATGTGATTTATATGTGTGTATGTATACACACACTCACATATTGATTGACTGATTTTTTTTCTCCTAGAGGCAGTAGAAAGTCATTGATCCAGTATGGGGACTGATACAGTCAAAGCTATATTTTAGGAGCATCTCTTTGGCAATTATGTGGGAGGTGTGACCAGGGTGGGTAGAGACTTGAGGTAGGGAGACCAAGAGTGATGCATTTCAAGTCAGAAGACCTGGATTCAAATTCACCAATCTACCAATAATTACATATCACTGTATGCGATCCTGGGCAAGTCATTATACAATTTTGGGGGGCTCTGTTTCTATAACTGAAAAATAAGGAATTAGAGTTGATGACTTCATAGACCCCTTTCAACTTTGGGCCTATGATCATATTATCTTTGAATTTCATCGTTTAAGTTGCCATCTCTGAAAATTTTATCATACCACCAAGCGTTCCTTCTTTTTACTTTAATAGGTAATTTCATTTAAAAAAAAAATCTTTGCTCAATTTGGCACTCAGCAACTAAAATATATGTGATTCAGAAACAACTTTTAATGGAGAAAAAAAAACCTAGTGGAAGGGGAAAATGGGACTTTTAAATTTGATTTTCACCTTCTCACGTGGGTGTAGTGATATTTGGATAGATACTAAGTAAAACCATAGTGATTATGTAAGCATGAAACCATTTTCCTTAGAAAAATCAAAACAAAAACTATAGTGTTTCAAGTCAAATGGTCATTTTTTTTACTCTTTTCTTTGGTTCATTTTTCAGACTTAGTAGAAGATTGATTTAACATTTCCTTATTGAAGCAGCAAATAGAGTATTAGTATTAGAAAAACTGGAGTTCAAATACCATCTTACATATTAGCTTTGTGACCATAGGCAAGTCAATCACTTGATAAATCAGCAAGCATTTACTCAGTTCCTAGTGTGTGCTGTTTACTTTTGGCGCAAGAGGATAAAAAGACAAAAATGTAACAAATTCTACACTCATGAAACTTGACTACATTAGATCTTTAGCTTTTCAAAGTATATGTAGTTCTTCATAGCGTTGTTGTGAGGATCAAATACGATTATATGTGTAAAATTAATTGTAACTCTGAAAGTAGCCATATTATTAACAGCAGTTAGCTATTATTAATTTCTTTAAAAATTACTGCCTATCTTCCCATGATTTCTAGAGTCATTTTTTTAAAAGTTGCTATTAGAAGAACTTAATCTGAGTTCCCTGAACTTAGCTGAAAAATATTTTTTATAATTGTCTTTCAACATAGTTTTCTTTTATAATCTTATATATTTATCTCATGAATTTAAAAACATTATTTTGTTAAGAATTTCATAGGCCACTAAAAAAAAAGGCCCAGAACCATGGCCTAATATTTCCCTAATATGGAATAGACATTACTTTTGTTTTTGAGTAAGTTAGGTACTATTTGATTGTCCCTGAATTGGTCTTCTGTCCCTCCTTTTCTGGACTCACCTTTGCTTAGGAGAAGTACCTATTCTTATGGGAGGGATGAATGATACTCAGTATCTGTGTGTTCTCTTTTAGAAAAAAGGAAATAGGCCAAAATAGATATTTTCATAGGATTGTCAATAGAACAAACATATGAGGAGAACTTCAAGACTGTCTCTTCTGTTGTGAATGTTCATTCTACCTTTAAAAGAAAGACTGAGAAGAGGAATCTCATTACTTTTAGTGTTCATTGATGGCACTGAATGTGTGCTCCAAGTCAGGACAGAATGTAAAGAGAGACCCCAATGGGACAGGGCTGCCCAGGTTTGGCAAACAGGTGCTGATTTTCTCACAGAGTCTCTAAGGGAGATAGAGCTCAAATGTTCTACTGGATTGTTGAAGCTGTGTCTCCAAAGAACCGATAGATGCAAATGCCGAGTGCTCAGGGCATTCTCATGCCAGGAAAATATGTAGGTTGGAGAGTTGTGTGCTGTTTGTTGTGTAGCCATAGTGAGCTAGATGGAGTACAGAACAAACTTCTGACCTGGCCCTGAACTTAGAAGTTCATGTGTTAGCAGTTTATAGAACTTAGAAGCTCCATGGAACACACACATAGGAACCCAAATCCTCTGCAGAAAATCCCCAAAATACTAAAAAAAAGCCCTCCCAAACAAAACAAAACAAAAACTCTGGGCTTTGTTTAGCTTTTGGATTTTTATTTATTTATTTTTAAAAGTATGATTGTTCTTTCAAAAGGTTCTGAATACTTGGCGAGATTATCAGAGAAAGATAGTTGTTTTTATAGAGGTATACGTGAGGGTCTTGTCCACATGATTAAGCATGAAGAGATTTTATTATTATTTTTGCTGAGACGGGGCTAAGTGACTTGCCTGGGGTCACACAGCTAGGAAGTGTTAAGTGTCCCAGCTCAGATTTGAACTCAGGTCCTCCTGACTTCAGGGCTGATGCTCTGAGCCACCTAGCTACCCCTTGAAGAGATTATTTTAAGGGAGTATTTAAAAGATCAAAGAAGAGAGGGTGTTGAGCATTTGAAGTAGAAGGTTATCTGTTTATGTGAAAGAATGAGTTGTAAGTTTGGCTTAAGAGACTGAAACCAAGGGAAGCAAGAAATCATAAAGAATTTTTCTCTGAAGGATTGATGAGGAGCTTTTTGGAGAGTGTCTCTTCTTAATGATACTATATTTGAAACTTCATTAGTACCTTTTGTTGGATCTGTGACTTTATTGTTATAAAGAATGACAAATCTTTCCTCTAGTAAAGATGGATGAATGAAAAAACTTTTATTTAACACTTAAGACATACACTGTCCTAAGCACTGAGGATACAAGTAGAATAGTGATAGTTTCTGCTCTCAAGGAGTTCATATTCTGAGAATGGAAGACAACACATTTAGGGGGGTAGATGGCAAGATCCAGGAGCCCAGAGGATATAGAAAGCAAGGTAGCATTGTGGCACATGGAAGGCACAGGAGTCTACAAGTCAGCAAATAGTCTGTAATTTAGTCTTAGTAAATTGACTATGGACTCTGAGTGTCTTCAGAACTTTGTCCACAGTCAAAAAGTTAGTATGTGTCAGAGATAGACCTTGAGCCTACGTCTTCTTGACCCAAATCTGTCTCCTTTATATTGAATATAAATAACTGGTGTTCTTGCCAAAGGAACATTCTTATGCCTAGAGGGCAAAAAGTCTTTTTTAAGGAGAAGTAAGATATTAAAGTGCATATGTGGGAAGCACTGGTGTGCCCAACAGCCTCTGATAAACTGAACTTCAGAAAAGCTTCGTGTATTACGTAAAAAGGTTGTAGGTGGCAAGCAATTTCAGGAAGAGATCATTTGAGCAGAAGCTTTTCTGGTTTGGTTAGAATTTAGCAAGTCTCCTTTTGTGACTATGATTTTCTGTCTTGAAACAAATCCTTAGAAGATACTTTTGGGATAGATGGCTCTAGAAAAGATAACCCAGGACAATTCATCTACCTTGAGTCCACTCTGGGGGATGGGGGAAGTAAGAGGTATTAATGAGCCACATTGTCTTGATTAGACATTTTTATAGACTTAAATCTTTTGGAAGTTTGCCCTCATAAGACAAAAAAGATATGTAATAAAAGTTAAGCTTTATTATCAGGACCTTCAAGTCAGAGAACTGAGGTCATCATTAATAATAATTATAACAATCAAATTAGTAAGGAGAATGTCTGAATACAGCTTTTGTAACATTTGGATGTTCTATCACATTTGTGCTTCAATGAATTCTTGGAAATTCACATAGTAATAGATTCTTAGAGTTGGCAATCCCTAACTGGAAAATAAATAAATCTTTGGAAAAACCTCTTTGACAAGTGGCTGGTCTGTCTTAATTCGCTGTAATTAGGTTCCCTTCGGGTGGCTTCAGTGGAAAAGTTAAGTAAAAGCCAGATGGCTTTGGCAATAGAAGAGATGAGTTCCAATCACGGATTTATCACTTCCTGTGTTACCATAGGCAAGTAACTTTATATTTCTGGCTTCATTTTTCTTATCTATAAAATGAGGGAACTGATCTGAGATCTTGTCTAGCCTTAAATCTATGATGCTTAATTACTACCCCACAGAATTGTGATATGGGCTCTCTGAAGATAAGTGTCAAGGGCAGGATCAATTGTAGCCTCCTGACTCCAAAAACAGTAGTCTATCTACTATGTAAGATTCTTAATATGTGTCCAGACAATAATACTTAAAAGAAAATAATGGAACTTATGCTAATCATGCAAATTAAAAGAATGAAATTGTCATTTCTTTGGAATGACATCATAATATTTCTAGAGGTCACTAATGATCATTAGCATCAAATTATAGAAGTTGGAAGGAACATTAGAGCTCACTTGTCTAGCCAGATTTTCTTTTACAAAGAAAAAAAAAATAAAGACTCTGAGGAGAGTCCCCCAAGGATATATCTCTCCCTAGTATGAGATCTAGAATTAGAATCAAAGTTGCTATGTTAAACCTAACATCAAAATTTTATCCATCACTTACTGTACCTGACTTTTATGTTAACTGAGGACACATGGAAGTTTAAAACATAAAATCCCTGCTCTCCAGGGGATTATAATCTAGATAAAAGCAGAATATAAATGAAGAAATAACAATAAAAAGTATCATATGGTTGGGCTTAGAGGCAGCATGGCATAGTGGAGAGAGCTGGTCAAAGAATCTAGAAAATCTGAGTTCGGCTTCCATCTCTGACTCTTAGTATGTATGACCTTGAATCACAATTTCAACTGAGAAGTGCTCTAGTGTCTATTATCAAACTTGAACCAAATTAAATTATAATTGGGAAATGTATAACAAAATAAATAAAAATACAGTAAAACACAATTATGTTAATTGTTAGTTTTAAAAATTATAATCTGTTTCTATGTGAATTTGAGAATGCTCAAGAGAAGTCTTTAAGACTTAAGACTTAAGAAAGTGCTAACCTATAATGGTAGCAGGAATACCTGCACCTGGGAATTCTCTATACCAATGAAATCATCAATACAGATTCCCTCTCCTTTGATGATTGAATGTAATGTCAGAAGTCATTTCCTGAAAGAGCTAATTCATCTATCAAAGTTAGCAATTTATCATTTTCTTGCCTGATGAACTTTAGCATCGGATTCATCAAACCGGTAGACGGTGATTTGGCTCAGTGATAGTCCTATGAATTGTTATTTGGCACTGACATCTTTTTGGAATATTCAGGCCACCAATGAAAGATTTCTTTTTTCAGGGAAGCGAATCCATGTTTCAGACTGCCATTCCTTGAATGACAACTGGCTGGTCTCCTTGGGACGCCATCATCCACAGTCTCTCACTCTGCGTCGCTGCCATGACGATATCCAAGCCATCACTGACCAAGGATTGAAGCAGTTTTTTCACCACTGTAGAGAATCTCTTGAGGTATGATCCTTGTGTACTGTGTTCATGTCAGGGTTGAGCAGGGATTCCATGTGCTTTAAAGGGTCATAGTATTTTAGATTTGGAGCCAGTGGTTATCTCATTCATCCCTCTGCATTTTACAGATGAAATGAAGGCCCAGAGAAATTGAAATTTAGAGCAGGAAGAAAGCTCACTGGCTTTCTTGTCCACCCCCCTTATTTTGCAGATGAGTAAACTAAGCCTAAGAAATGGTAAGATGTTTGTATACAGAGAGTGTCAGAACTGAGATTTGAATCCATTGCTCCTGATTGCCAATACAGTAGCCTTTCCCCTCCACCACACTGCTTTCCTTGAAGTACTTTTCTTGGTGATTTAGACTTACATTAAGTACTTAAAAATGCTTTTTGATCGACTGGATCTATGCTTTTATTGTCAAGAGAAACTTCTTTATTGCACATATTTAACATATTGCATTACTCGCCATTTGGAGGAGGGAGTGGAGAGGAAGAGAGGGAGAAAAAAATTTGGAACACAAGATTTTGTAATTGTGAATGTTAAAAATTACACATATGTTTTGAAAATAAAAATCTTTAAAAAACAGAGAAGCATCTTTGTGAGGGAACTTCCTCTGCCCATGCAGGTTAGCAATTTATCTATAACTTGACTATAACTTGATCATTGGTTTATATTTTTTTACCTATTTTATGAAATGTAAAAATCTTTTGAGTTAACATCACTATTCAAAGATTTACATATAATAACTGATATTTATGTAGAGTATAAAGTGTTTTATGCAAATTATCTCATTTGAATCTTACTGCCCTGTGAGATCATTGCTGTTGCTATTCCTATTTTTCAGATAAAGAAACTAAGGCTTAAAGAGGCTAACTGACTTTCCCAGTGTTGCATAGATAGTATCAAAAAGAGTTAACCCAGATCTTTCTGACTTCATATTCAATACATTGGATATATTTTATTATTATTGATAGGACATCAGAACATATTTATTCCTACTCTTAAAGCTAGAAGAGATTTCTGAGGTTATTGATTTTATCTCCCCTTTTGGACAGAAGAGGAAAATGAAATTAAGAAAGCTAAAACATTTTGCCCAAGGTCATTATGCTTTGGACAATTGCCAACCCTTTTTATTTTTCTTCTTAAACCTTGCAGAAGAAAGTCAGGGTTTTGCAAATATTTTAAAAAATAATTTATGCACATTTAACCTATATTGGATTAATTGCTATCTATGGGAGGGGAAAGGCAGGGAAGGAGAAAAATATGGAACACAAAGTTTTGCAATGGTGAATGTTGCATCTATCTTTGCATGTATTTTGAAAAATGAAAAGCTATTATAAAAAATAATAACTTGGAGACATATGCCCAGATCTTTTCAGCACCTGCTGTTACTATCTATGAATATATGTGTGTGTGTGTGTGTATTATTATGCACATGTTTATTGTTATGCACGTATACCTAGTTTGCACGTTGACAAGGGTGCATAGGATCTATAGATGTTTACATATATATACATATATATATGTCTGTATGTAGGAATATTGCATGCATATAATAAACATGGGAGGCCTGGGGCAGTGAATAAAGTACTGCACATAAAGTTAAATCTGGGGTTCAAATCTTGCCTCTGACATATACTAGCTGTGTGGTCCTGGACAAGTCACTTAGCTTTCAGAGTTTCCACAAAATCTCAAGATCATGGGTTCAGGGTTGAAATAACTCAGAGAGGCTATTTATTTAGTCCAGCCTATGCTATCTACCTAACAAGTTGTTTTAAAGCCTTTGCTTGAAGATCCCCAGTGAGGGGCAACCTTCTACTTCTCTTTTAGAAAGTTTTCCCTCCCAGCAGGAAGGCATTTTGATATAGTAGGATGAACTTTGGGTCTGGAATCAGAGAATCTTGGTTTAAATTTACGCTCCTGCAATCCACTAACTCTGTGGTATGTCATTTGGACCATCTCTTTGGGCCTTTATTTCCTCATCTAAATGAAATTAAAATTAAATTCCTGCAGCCATTGGAAGGAGGGCTCCCTGAGTTGCAGAGTTTAAAAATAAGAAATGTTCAATTTTCCCTACCCATTTCCATTCTTTCATTTGATGACAAATGTCTCTCCAGTTGGGTAATTGTGTGGTAACCTTGAACCCACAGTCTGGAGAGAGAAGAGGAAACACATGAACAAGATTTATGTATCAAAAAGATTTATTGACAGATATTCTTTACAGTTGGCTGGAGAAGGAAGTAGAATGTTGTGGGCTTCCAAATTGGCATCCAGAATCAGCGATGATATGGCAGTTCTCTGAATGGGGTCATATGATTGGTCCAAAGATTGTTTCTCAGTTTTCTCTTTTTGTATAGATAAAGCCCCAACTTTGATGTATGTCAAAGGTCCTCTTCCCTCCTCCCATTCCATTACAGTGATTGGTGAGGAGCAAAGTGTAATTTGCTGTTGCTGCCTTCAGATATGTGCAGAAGAATCTTTGCTTGCAGTAATTGGCTGAGGAGGATGAGAGGATAAACTGGAAAATTCCCTGGTTTATTATTCAAGGTTAACTAATAGGGGAGGGATGTGAAAGACCTTATCTATGATGACTTGTGTCATCTGGGATGGACACTTTATCAATGAGGTTATTCTGGGAAAAATCGGCAGACCTTCTTTCCTGGTTTTAGGAGTAAAAGCAAAAAGCAAGAAAGTATTAACACTTAGCAGTTCATGCCAACTATGTGGCAAATTCTAGGGGAATGGCCTTAGGTTATTCTGTCAAGTGAGAAATCATTTAGGTGCTCATGGTCTTTTCCCTTTGGAGTCAAAGTATGAATGCTGAGGAATAAATTATGACAAAAAGATTTTAATGAGGTACTTCTCAATAGTGCTTGTGAATATGCTAAAGCATACGATTCATTTGCATATTTTAGATTGAGGTAGGGTAGCAGTTTTAATTACAAATGTGTTCAAAAGCTAAACCACATTCTTATACACATAATAAAAAAGAAGTATATAACTACAGAGATTGGGCAAATTTGGTAAACATCAAAACAGTAAGGCTTTTTGGCTCTATTATATAATTTAAGCTACAAGATTACAGTTAAGTGGCTAATCTCATCAATGAAGGGATTCACTGCTCCAAATCAATTTAAACTCTGTGTGTGTGTGTGTGTGTGTGTGTGTGTGTGTGTGTGTGTGTGTGTGTGCAGATGTCCATTTAGACTTAGGCCTATTTGAAAGCCTCATAGGTCTTGATATTGTCGATCAAGATGGACAAACTATGGTCCATAGACGAAATCTGGTCTATCATCTGTTTTTTTGTATGGCTTGCAAACTAAGATAATTTTTGTGTGTTGGCCATGTTAAAATAGGCAGTGAGATGGATTGTTGGCCCATGGGTAAGGAGTTTTGTCAATCTCTATTAAGTAATAAGACTCTCCTAAACTCCCTTCTTATGTCACTTTGTGTTTTTTTTCCCCTCTGCTCTATATGTGTGTCTGTATTATATATTATATATGTGTATATGTATATGTATATACATAATGTGTATAGAAATATATTTACATATAGATATTTAGATGTACAAAAATTCACCATGACAAGATAATTCAGCAGTTTTCCTGGTTTATTCATTCTTTTAATCAAGAAGTCTTAAAGTGCAGGAATTACTATGGTCATGATGAAATAAATGAGACATTGCTGTTGCATTTAGTGGATTGCTGTCATTGCAATATTTAAATTTATGTTTATTTGACTCCTCTTAAGTTCAGATGAAATACTTTGTGTCAGATAGGCATTTGATAATCCAGTAGCATGAAAAAACAGTTTCAGTTACATTTCTGCATACCCCTTACAGATGTAACTTTTAATAGTGGGAAATATACAGAGATGTTTAACAGTGAATTGGAAAGATAGGATACACTATTTCTCTCACCATTAGGTTTAACACATTGTTTCAGATATCTTTATCTATATCTATGTGTCTTTCTATCTATCTTCATGCATATATATATATATATATATATATATATATATATATATATATATATACTCTAGAACTATATAAATATGACATATGTTAAAGTCTTTTCAGTTTGTATCACATCAAGTTGTCTTTAGAAATATCTTATAATACACTCTAGTCTTTTAAGAAGTTTAGAGTGATAGAAATGTGTAAAAATGGAATAAAACCTAGAGATTTTCTAATCCTACCCTTTCATTTTAGAGTGAGGAATATGAATCTCAAAAGAGGTAAATGCCTAAGTTTACATAGCACCTTAATGGGAGAGTTAAGCCTGAAACTTGGTAGCACAAATCAATTTAATGAACATTTATTATGTGTGAAAAACACTAGATTTGTGTTGGGGGATACAAAGGCAAAATGGAATAATCCATGACTAAAAGAGGCTTATATATTCTACCAGGAGTATGTAGCATGTAAATATATTGAACAAGCCACTTAAGTTCTATGAGTTTTAGTTTCCTTATCTGTAAAATGAGGATAAAAATAGCATCTACCTCACATTGTTTTTGGGGAAGATCAAGTGAAATAATCTATGTATCCTGTAAATTTTAAAATGCTACATAAATGCCAACAGTTGTTATATAGCAATTTTTAAAAAGTGTTATATAGCACTTAAAAAAACTTAAAGGTATGTATATTATCCACATCAATTTCTTTATTTGCAAAATGGAGGAGGATAACATTGTTTTGAGAACTGAGTCAATCCTGGATAGAGGTTAAATGATCTGTCCAGGTTAGCACAGTAAGTAAATATCTGAGATAGGATTTGAATTCAGATGTTCCTGACACCAGGCCCAGCATTATGCCACCCTGGTGCTCTTTGCTGTTGTTATACAATAATTTGAAATGGAGGGGAACTTTGCCAACTAAGGGAGAAGCAAGTTGTCGGGAAAGCTTCCTACAGAAGCCATTTGAATTGGATCTGATAGAACTTCAGAATTCTAAGGAAGAAGGAAATGCAGCCCAAGCATAAGAGGACTTAAGCATGAGCCTCAGCAAAAGCAGAGACTGCAGGTGGTAGGTTAAGTTTGGGGAGCAACAGGTAGTCTAGGTTGGCCAGAAAACAGATCACAAGAAGGGGAGAAATGTGCAATAAACCTTGAAATGCAGGCCTGGGAAAAGATAGTCAAGGGCTTTAAATGCCAAGCTGGATTCTGAGTTAGTATTTTATCTTAGATTAGCCCATCCTTCAGGAGGATTTTATCAGACTACTAGCATCCTGCTGATAAAATGAAATGGGGCTGACTCATCCGCTGCAGAAAGGTTTATTGGGGGGAAGATTTAGAGAGGGAAAGCAAAGAACAGTTTGCTCTCCTCTCAAAAGATAGGATGGTTCTATACAGCAGAGCACACAGCAGCTTTCTGTAAAAGATATGTTCCCGAAATTCTGAATACAAAATAAAAATTTTGTAAACAAAACCAAATTCTAAGTGCACTTGTGAAAATTATTTAAAGGAATTTTACAACAAAGTGAATATCTTTATTCATGCATGAGCATTTATTAAGGTTTAACCTCTACTGGACATTGAGCTAGACACAGGGGGAGCTAATGAGTAATTACTTAAATTAGGGGGAGGGAAGGGAAGAGAAATGGACCAAGAGGAAATAATGTTAGATGTGAGCTCTCTGCTCAAGGTACACACAATTTAGTGAGAAGTGATGACCTTGGCTTAATGTAATATATGATAAGTACATTTGAGAGTTATGTAATCAATTAAATAAGCATTTAAGCTCCTACTATGTACCAGGCTAAGTTATGGAAATACAAAGTCAAAAAATGCAATAATACCTATCCTCAAGAAGCTTACATTTTGTTGGGGAAGACAAAATATATGTATACATACATACATAAATACATATATATGTATGTAGCTAAAGAAACACAAAACAAAATAATTTAAAGTGGGGAAGAGCAATAGCAATCTGTGGGGATCAAGAAAAGTTTCATATAAAAGATGGCACTTGAGTTTTGAAGGAAACAGAAGGTTTGAAGTGGAGATGATGAAGGAATATGTTCTAAGCATGGCAAAAGATAGTCCTTGTTTTTCAGAAGCTCACACTCTAAAGAAGGGAGATAATATAGACTGCTGTACAAATAGAATATTATAAGGTAAGTTGGAGATAAACTCAGAGGGAAAGTATAAGTTTGAGGATACAGGGAAAAAACTTCTTGCAGAAAGTGAGACTTCAGCTGAGATTTTTTTAAAAGCCAGGGAAACAAGAAGACACAGATTAGCATTCATGCACTCCAGATGTCTTTCTATGTGTCCTACTTATATTCTCTGTTCTTACTCTAGGAATCAATACTACAATAACTTCTGGGGAAAAGTATGATAGCTGGTTACCCTCCAGCTTCACTCAGCATTTCTGAGATTCCCCAGACAAAAACTCTTTTCATTGGCCACTATTTCCTTATATTTTGTTATTTCAATCATTGGAATGTCAGATTTCTGGGATTAGAGGTGGTATCACATTCATAATTATGTTCTGGAACTTAGCATAGTACCTGACAAAAACTTGGAACTAATACTTTCTTTCACTAATTTATTCATTCATTCACTACATCTCCAGTACATACTATAAAATTCTTAAACCCCTATTCATTGAGAAATGAGTAAATAAGTAATGGCATATGAATATAATACAATATTGCTGTATTTCTAAAACTCATGTATATGAAGAATTCAGAGGAGTATGAGAAGACTTATATGAACTTATAGAAAGTTGAAGAAAGTAGAAACAGGAAAACAATATACATGATGAAAATATAGAAGGGGCCAAGTTATGAAGGCTTTGGATATTAAACAGAGGATTTTATATTTTTCCAGAGGGTGGTAGGAGCCTACTGGAGATGTGAGTGAAAGGTAAGGTGGTAATAACATGGTTAGACCTTTAATTTAAAAAAAATCAATTTCATAGCTGACTGAAGGAAGGATTGTAGTAGGGAGATATTTGAGTAAAAAAAAAACAACTGGCAGACTTATTTAGGCATGAGGTAATAAGGGCCTATACCAGGGTGTTGGTAATATCAGAGAATAATAAAGGGGGCATATTCTAGAAATATTATAAAAGTAAAATAGAAGAGTCTTGTCACTTGATTATATTGTGTGATTGAAAGGTTGATGATGATACTAGCTTGTGAGTTGAGGTGACTGGTAGGATGGTGATACATCGCATAGTAATAATGAAATTAGGAAGGGAGAGAGTTTTGGTTAAGATAATGAGTTGAATTAGAGGATTGAGGCCTGTTCCAATGATTTTGTGATGAAGAGAGACATCTACACCCAGAGAAGACTATGGGAATTGAATGTGGAGCACAATGTAGCATTTTCACTCTTTTTGTTGTTGTTTGCTTAAATTTTGTTTTCTCATTTTTTCTTTTTGATCTGATTTTTCTTGTGCAGCATGATAATTGTATAAGTATGTATACATATATTGGACTTAACATATATTTTAATATGTTTAACATATATTGGATTACTTGCTATCTAGATGAGGAAGTTCAGGGAAAGGGAGGAAAAATTTGGAACACAAGGTTTTGCAAGGGTCATTGTGGAAAAAATTATCCTTATATATTTTGAAAAATAAAAGGCTTTAATTAAAATAAAAAAGAGTTTTTAAAAAAGATAATAAGTTGAATTTTGGTGACCTTGGGTTTAAGACATCTATGGGATATCCAATTCAAGATGACAAGAGGCAATTAGAAATGCCACACTAAAAGTCAGGAGAATGATTAGTGCTGGATAAACAGATATAAAATCATCAGTATAAAAATGATAGTTGAACCCATGGGAGTTTCTAAGTTCATCTGGCACAAAACTTTCAATTTTTTTTACTAAACATCTTAGTTTTATAAGTTTATGTTACTCAAAATTCAGTGTGTAGTTCAATGGGCCCAGAATCTTATCAGTACAAGTAATCTCTTTAAGAGGGCTGATCACAGCCCATGTTAGCTTGTTGCTCACAGGAAATTACTGAATACTCAATTTAGTGTCATAAACTGTAATTAACAAAAATGTTCAGAAAACGATACATCAGTGGGGATTGAAATAGGAATATGGACTCATAGAATCATAGATATAGAACCTGGTCCTCAGATTCCAAACTGTAACTCTTATGAATGACTTTGTAGAAGAGAATAGGTTTTGCCTTGGGAAATTAAATTACAATTGGACTGAATTAGTCAAATAAAGGAAGGATTCCAAGAACAAAATGAGAATATATATTGACAGACACAGAAAGAAAAAGAGAGAGAAGGGGAGGGGAGAGGAGGGAAGGAAGGAAGGAATGAAAAAAGGAAGAAAGGAAGGGAAGAAGGGAGGAAGGGAGGAAGGGAAGAAAGGAAGAAAGGAGGGAGGGAGGGAGGAAGGGAAGAAAGAAGGAAGGAAGGAAGGAAGGAAGGAAGGAGAGGGAGAAGAGGGAGAAAGGGAAGGAGAGTTCAGTGAAAAAAGCCTGTGCTTGTAGAAAATAATATTGGCATTTTTAGAAACAACAAAAATTAAATCCTAGGGAAATAGATGCTTTTACTTGATAAAAAGAAAAGTGAGGTTGTTTTTCTTTAGCATCCTAAGGGGCCTGCTTTTCTTCAGAAAATATTAATTACATAGTTTCAAGAGTATATTTATAAATTATAATGTATTTAATTACTGTGCTTTTGCTCTGCTATCAGGATCTTTGAAAAAGGGATAATTCTTTAAATTATTGAAATAAATAGCTTTTATTAGCAATCTTTTTCCTTTTTCACTTCTGTGTGTCTATGTAGGTATTCTTTATTTATCTGCTGCTCTTTTATTTCTCTCTTCCTTTTTTTGTACTCTTATCCAAGCTTATAGCAAGTATTTATGAAACTTATATTTCTCAATAATGATAACATAGTAGTGGCAAAGAATTGAAAATTGAAAGTATGATGCCCATAAATTGTGGAATGGCTGTCCAAGCTGCCATATATGATTGCAATGGAATACTATTATACTATAGTATTGATGAAGAGCAAGATGGTATTGGAAAAATCTGAGAAGACATATATATGAACTATTGCAAAGTGAAGTAAACAGAACCAAGAGATTGTACAGAGTAACAGCAATATTGTACTATGCTTTACTCTGTTCAGTGATTCAAGACAATTCCAAAGGACTTATGAAGAAAAATTCTGTCTTCCTCCAGAGAGAGAATAAATGAACTTAAGTGCAAATTGAAGTTTAATTTTCTCAATATTTTTCTTGTTTTTTTTTTTTTGCACTGGCTAATATTATGGAAATGTTTCATGTAATTTCACATATATAATTGATATATTACTTGCTTTCTTAGTGGGTGAGAGAAGTAATATAAAGAGGGGGAAAATTTGAAACTAAAAAGTTTTGAAAAAAAGAATGTTTAAATAAAAAATGGTAATATAAATCATTAGTTATCAAACTTTTGGTCTTGGGATGCCTTTATACTCTTAAAAATATTTAGAATCCCTCCTAATTTTTGTGTATTTGGGGTTATAGCTATATCTACTGTATTAAAATTTAACCCTAATTATTGTTTGTGAACTTTTAAATTTATTTATCTGTCATAATCTTTGTCTTCGTTGTCCTCATTATAATCTACAGTCTTTCCCCTTTTCTGTCTTGGTCCTCAAGAAAACTTACTCAGTTCTGTATTTTCTTACCTTTCAGCAGTACTACCACTGGGTCTGTATCCCATTCTGCCCTCTTGGCCTACTAAGCCTCTATTACTTTTATCATTGGTCTTCTTTGCTCCAATTCATTTGTTGCTCAACTGAGTTAGAGGAAAAATTGAAAGTGAGATGACTGGGTCTATTACATATTTATGTTATTATTCTCATCTGAATCCTCACTACATCAAGGCAAGTATTTTAATATTTCCTAACAATTTCTACTCAGCACAGAAGACATTTCAATCTGTAGTGTTATTCATTCCTCTTACCTTCTTTGCTGACATCCTTGCCTCATACTTTACACACAGAGAGAAATTGAGGCCATTCATCAAGAAAATTGTTTGTTTTAAACATCTTACTTATCTCAAACCCATTTAGTGTGTGTGTGTGTATATATATATATATATATGTATATATATATATATATACATATATATATATATGCATGTGTATGATTATTTGGTTTTTCCTGTATTTCAATATTTCTGCTTTTGTTTCTGTTTTCACTCTGGCTGGTATGCTATCCCCCTTTCCTTTGCTTTTTAGTTGTCAAATATAAAATGCATTTCAAAAACTGTCTTATCCTGGAGGCCTAAGTTGCCTGAGCTGCTAGTATGTTTCCTCCTTAGGTTATTGTTCATTTATTCTTCCTCCTCTATGTACTTAGTTATTTATATATTGTTTTCCTCTATCTCTCTCCCACTTGCCATTGTTGTATAATTTCTTGAGAGCAGGGACAGGATTTTTGCCTTTCTTTTATATTCATAGTGATTAACACTATGTCTGGCACAGAGCAAACTGTGTATTTTTTGATGGACTAAATTGTGTATAGGAAAATTGTTAGGCTTAAGAATTGGATAGTCAGACATTTTAGATATGTTAGGAGATTGTTTAAAATTTTTAAAATGACTAATACTTTTCAGCAAGGGTAATTAAATGGCTCAGAGGATCAAATACAGATCCTAGAATTAGGAGGACCTGAGTTTAAATGTGACCTTTGATATTTACCTGCTTTGTGACTTTGGGCAAGTCATTTAACTCTATTTACCTCAGTTTCTTCATCTGTAAAATGACATGGAAAAGGAAATGGCAAACCACTCTAGTGTCTTTGCAAAGAAAACCCCAAATGGGGTCCCAAAGAGTTACACATGACTGAAACAACTGAACAGAAACAAAGTTACTGTGCATATTGTTTATTTGACTATGTTTACTTCATTTTGCATCAGTTCATCTAGATCTTTTCATGCTTCTCTATATTCATCATATACATTATTTCTTATAAGACAGTAAGATTCCAATTAGGTTCATATATCACAACTTATTTACCCATTCCCAAATCAATTGATAATTTCTTTGTTTTCAATTCTTTGCTATAACAAGAAGTAATATTTCAAAATATTTCCAAAAATATGAAAACTTTCTTCTTAGAGATGGTTTCTGCTCAGTACTGAATTTTCTGATTCAAAGGGCATGAATATTTTAGTCATTTTGTTTGTATAATTTCAGATTGTTTTTCACAGCTCCCCCATAAACATTAGTGTTCCTGTCATTCCACAATTCCTCCAACACTGATTATTGTCAATTTTTGTCATCTTTTCCTTTATTCAGGATATGAGATAGGACTTCTGGGTATTTTGATTTTCCTTTCTCTTCTAAGTGATTTGGACCATTCTCCTCTGTAAAATGAGCTGGAGAAGGGAATGACAAACCACTCCAGTATGAAACCCTCAAAAGAGTCAGACAAAACTAAAAATAATTGAACAGCAAAGGTTGCCCTTGGATTGTTGTTTGTCCTTCATTCTTGAAGAGGAAGGATGATGACATCAGGGAGGTGATGCCGTGACATGCAAGTGAATTGGATTTCAGTGAGGGAGGGCTGGGCAAGGTCACCTGCCTCTCTTTCCCCTCCAAAGCCATCTGGGTCCAGCTATAGATGCCTTGCTCTTGGGTAGTACAGTGAAAAACTTAAGCTCTAGCTTTGGCAACTGTGGAGATGAGTTCAAATCATGACTTTGTCACTTCCTGTGTTACCTTAGTAGAGTAATTTGACTTTCTTAGCCTTGGGGGTCACAAAGAGTCGGACATGACTGAAAATGATTAGACAATAGCAATAACATATTTAAGTAAAAACCAAAACTAAGTTCAGCTTCCTGAGGACAAGGAATGGTGTGCATATAGTATATATGTATATGTGTGTATTTCCCCATCACCTTGCCAAATCTGTTATAAGCTATTAGCTTTTAATAGTTATTTGTTACAATTATTCTGTTACAATAACAGAAGAGACCAGAACAGATGAATATGAAGATGGACAAAATAAAGTCAGAGATATTGCCAAATTGGTGAGTCCTGGCAAGAGGGATGAGATTATTTATATACTGTGAATGCAGTGAGACTGTTTATGAAATAGCCTGGAGGTGGGAGGGTGAGTCTCAGCCCCAGCTTATAGCTTTAGCAGTTCTGCCTACCCATGTGGTAATATGATAATGTCTGTCCTTCTCAGTAAAATTAAAGCAATTATCAGAGAGACAATGTTCCCCATTTGTCCTTGATTTTGAGATGTTTCAAGGTACAAACCATATATCCATCTCTATGTATAAACATTGATGATGGATATATAAACACATACATATATGTTTATATTGCATGCACACAGAGACACATGTATATATTTACATGCAAGCCAGGGGAAATTGCTCTCTCTTCCAAATTTCCATTATTATAACTCTCACAGCTGAGACACCAATTGCTCTGGTGTGATAGAGGTATTGATATGTTGTATAGATGACTTATTGAATGTATTATATTTTAATTCCCATTCAGTAGGATTCAGTGTGGAAAGTTACTCAGCATTCTTCCTTCCAGAGGCAAAATCTGTACCTTTTGGAGTATGAAAGGGATTCTATCTGAGAAAGTAGTACAGGAATGAATGTATTTTTCCATTTCCCTTCCAAATGTCTGTGTCTTCTTATCTGGGAGGAGACTGTTAGAGCAAGGAGGTGACAAGTACAGATAAGTCTTATCATTAAATTATGACATTAGTGGGAAAGCTTCTTGGTGTTATTAACATGAAAGCCATCAGAAGTCTATAAGTGGGATTTGCTTCAATAGGTAGTGGCTAAAAAATTCACTGCAAGCTTATCAGGACCTCCACTAGCAGCATAGCAGTATATAATTCTATATATTTGGTGTGATTTCTAAAAAGGAGAACATTTCCCCCTCTTCCGACTCTTTGGAAGTGAAAATGTGTATTCAGAAATATTAGTCTTTTAATTACTTTTCCTTTTCCCCAAATCAGAGACTTGTATTTGGGAGAACCTACATTTCAGTACAAGGAAGAAAAATCTCCTCTAAGAATATATTGCAAATGAACTCTCTGATAATGTAATGTAGTTTTCCCACTAATGTCATAATGTAATGATAAGACTTATCTGTACTTGTCACCTCCCTGCTCTAACAGTCTCCTCCCAGATAAGAAGACATTTGACTTCTTAGCTTTACTGTTGGCAATAACTGGCATTTTTTGAAGATGTGGCTTCTCCTAGAGTTAGCTTTCAAGAAGAGACTGAATCTTGGACCAGTTAGTCTGCCAGTGACTGTTGTCTGTGCTCCCTTGAGTCTTTCCTTTCTTATTTTACATTCTCTTGGGAGGATTACCTTTATTCTGGACATGCTGGGTCATTGCTAAGCTTTGTAAAGTTTTCAGGTGGAGATGCATAGAAAGAAGATGATTATAGAGAATAAATGAAATACTGGACAAAGTATTTTCAGTCAGCACGGTTCTACATCTCCTCCCTGGGGTTATTCAGTATCTAGTTAGAAGTAAGAAGGCAATGAATTGGGATACTGAAAATATCTCCATTGTTTTGAAAAGGCACTTTAATAAAAGTCAGACACCAATACTTTTGCCTGAGGCTAGCTATGATCATACTTGCTTAATTTTATAACTATGTCTGTAAGGTAGATAAAAATGAAATAGTACCTGTATTTTTAAACAAGTCACCTCCTGAAGATTCTGTTCTGTCACAAGACCTCACAAAAATCCTTAACCTTTCTGTTTTCCTGCCTGGGGACAGCTGCTTTCCGGTTTTGATGTCTTGCTCCCATTCCTTTTCATTCTTTCTTCTTTTCTCACCATAATTCAGAATCACACAATCTCAGGACTGGAAATGATCTCATTCAGTCCAATCCAATCTAGAATAAATCCTTTCCAAAACATTTCCAACAATCTTGTCTCTGTTTAAAGGTCTTTCATAAAGAAGAACCCACCTTGCTTCCCAAGTCAGCCCATTTCCAATATTAGAGATCTCTAATTACTGGTATGCTTTTCCTGACATCAAGCTTAAATTTCTTCTTGGCAGCATTTACCCATTGTGCCTCCTTCTGCACTGGTGAGCAGAAGTAGAACATGTCCAATTCTGGTCTTCATGAGGACCCTCTAAATATTGGGAGATAGAAAATATGTCCCTACTAAGATTTTTTTTTTCCTGTAGGGCAAACATCTCCATTTTCTTCAACTGATCCTTTTATGGCACTGTCCTGAGACCTTTGATCTAACTTGTCTTCCTTTGGACATTCTCCAGTTTATCAATGTCCTTCCTAAAACTTTTTGCATACTCCTGATGTTTTGTTGTTGTTGTTTAGTCAGTTCAGGTGTGTCTGACCCGATTTGACCCTATTTGGGGTTTTCTTGTCAAAGATACTGGAGAACTTTACCATTTCTTTTTCTGGTTCATTTTGCCAATGAGGAAACTGTGGAAAATGGAATTAAGTGACTTGTCCAGGGTCACACAACTAGGATGTGTCTGAGGTCAGATTTGAAGATGAGTCTTTCTGATTTCAAGTTCGGTGCTCTGTCCTCTGCAGGATAGATCTAACTACTATCTAACTACTCATTGTTTTAGATATGATTTAATCAGGACAGAGTAAATGTAATTATTTTCTTTCTTGCCTGGACATTCTACCTGTCTTAATGAAACTTCAGATCGCATTATTTTTTTGGAGCTGCTACATCTTACTCAACTTGCATTAATCTTCTAGTTAACCAAAACTTCCAAATCTTTTTACACAGGAAAGTTTTTTCTAACTGTGCCTCTTCCATTTTATACAGATGATTTATAACAATATCAATGAAGTTTTATAATTATTCTTAATAAATTTCAAACTACTTTTGACTCTTGGGTTCTTGTCTTTTTGGATGCTGACTGAATTCCTACATGGCAACTTTGTATCCTAGCCCTGGGTCATCCTAAGATTTGTCCAAAATCCTCTGTTTTTGGACTTGGCCTCATTATAGTTTCTGAATTCCACTTACTCTAAAGTAACCTGTTACTGCTGCCCAAATAATTGTCTGTCTTTCTATATCTTTCTGTTGCTCACAGCCCTCTCATGGTTTCCCATTACTTTGTGTATCAAATATTCTGATCTTTTTCTGCAAATGTGCTCATTATCATATCTCTCTACTTTTTTAATATTACACAATCCTAATTCAAGCCTTTTGGACAATTTACCTTGTTGCTCTGTCTTCCTATTATCCCCTTCCTCATCCTGTGAAATAATAATTCACAATAGCAAACATTTCTATAGTCCTTTAAGGTTTGCAAAACACTTTGCATTAATTATCTTCTTGATCCTCACAGCTATCCTGCAAATGAAGTGCAGCTATTATCTTCATTTTACAAATGAAGAAGGTGAGACAGAGAGAGGGACTTATTCACAGTTATATAGCTAATAAGTATTTGAAATAGAATATGAATTCCTGGTTACAAAATCTAGTATGCCTGGGCCATCTAGTTGTATCTTCTGTTTTAAAATGGGATTCCTTCCATTTTTAACTAATAATTCAAATCATTCTTATACACGATGCTTTTCTACATTGATTTTCTTATTTTAATCAATTTTGCAAATCATAAGGCACTATATAAATGTAAATTGTCTATATTATTTATAACTTCACTATTGTAGAACTGTTGTGCCAATTATTCCTGGGGAGTCATAGATTTCTCCTTCTAATCTCTGAAGTTATCATGGGCTAAAAAAATCTCATTCTGAATTTTCATTGGATTTGCCACATAAACATTCAGTTTAATGCATTATTTCAAAATTGTTTGGACAGGACTGTTCAGAGAGTTTGGCTGAATTGCTGCCTCTATTCTGCCATCTTGCTTATACTACCTACAAGTCCCCTTTTATGAAGTCTAAACTAGTTACTCCAACCAGAGTGATATCTCCTTCATCAGAGTTCCAGTATCAGTTTCTAACTTTGATTTGACATATGTGCTACCTGGTATAGTTTTGTAGCCTAGAGAAGGCTTGTGTTTCTTATCCCTTGCATAGGTAACCAAAAAGTGGTCCTCAGGGACTTTTGGGGAATAGCTACTTTGGAAAGTAAGAAACTCCTATAATCCTAAATCATAACTGACTGGTAGCAGGGAGAGTTTTCTGAAGCTACATTTGGTGATAATTATTACCAGAGACTGAATTGAAGTCATTCCCTAATTTGGCAGAGGAAATGGACTTTGAGGAAGTTGTTTACAAAGTACAGAGAATAATTGAAGGCAAAATGTTTTTTCACCAATCCCACTAAGTATTTCATGTTTTAATATTTAATATTTTAACTATCAATCTCCAGGGAAAATACAATAAGAGTTCATATTTCGTGTTTTAGGTCTTTGACAATGTACATTTAAGAGAGTTTTGTGCTTTAAGTATTTCCTTTTTTATGGAAGAAAAAATAACTTTCCTATACTTGGTCTATATTGCATATTAAATACTTTTTCTATTCTTTTTAAAGAGACTACATATATGAGCTGTAATTAAGTTTTAAGCATTTTTTCCCTGGGGCTCTGGTTTGACATGTGTAAAGAGGCAACAAGAAAAAAGAATACAACTTTTTTTTTTAGAGGCAAAAATAAAGTTTTAGGACTGACTTTGGGAGTGGATCTAGAGCTGGGGCCCGCCAATGGGAGAAAGTGACTTAGGCCCCTAGCTGCGTTATATTTTATTAATCATTTTGTCTTTATAAGACCAAAACTTGTCATAGGACCTGGCACATTGTAGGCATTTATTTAACTCACTGATCACCAGAAAATAGTTATTATTGAGAAGAGTTTTATATTTTGGTGAATTTCATTTTCATTGTTACTTATGATGAATTAATGGATAATTAGCTAATTAGCCAGCTAGTATCTTTTTTGAAAATGTTCAGGACATTTTGAATAGATTATATGTCAAGCAGCTCTGGAGAGGAGGCACAAATCATTATTATCCCTAGATTATAGTTGCAGTAGCTTAATAGAGGGACAGTCATATTTTTGTATTCATCCTGGACTTAATGAAACATTCTGATAGAAATAGTTGGCTATATACTTGGAAAATTAGATCTCAGTTTAGCTCAAACAGCTGAACCTTTTATATCCATAGAAGTGGTCCAAATGATCTTCATGGAATCAGTGAGTTAATAATTCTTTGCATTAGAATAGTTGGTGAAAGTATAGTAAATTCTTGCCAATTTTAACCTTTGTAGGATGGGGGACATAATTAGATGGGAAGAATGTACGTCTGAATTGTCAAAAGGTATTAATTACAAACTAAATGCAGTTTCATTATTTATGAATATTTTAAAATATTTATAATCACTCATATTAGCCTAACTGAATGTTTAGTAAGAATACAGGTATCTATTTAATAAGAGATAAGAATGATTTATGATTATCACATCAATTATCTGCATATAAAAAGATGCTTCAGAAGTACTTCAAAGTGATTGTTAAATTTTTTCCTCCAAATAGTTTAAAAATCTGTCCTCCCTAGCCATCTTTTCTCCATTTTCTATTTGCTCAACAAACTCTTTCTTAGATAACACAAAGGCAATTTTTGGGCTGTGCTTATTGCATACTGAATTATTTATTATTATTATTTTAAGGTTATTATTGACCCTTTCAATAGTGGTTTCAAGGTTTTCAAACTATTTTCCTCATAGCAGTATTGTGATATAGGTATCTTAATTTTATAAATGAGGCAACTGAGACTTAAAGAGGAATAAATGACAATTTAGACTCAAACCTAGACTTTATATTGGCTCCAGTGTTCTTTCCTACAAATTCCCTTGACAAATTACTGAAGTTTTACTCTGACCAGAGTCCTTTAAAGAAAATTCTACAAAAATGAAAACAATCACATCATCATATTTTATATAGAAAAAGAGAGACTGAGTCAGTCTCTTTTTCTGATAACTTAATGTAGTCACATATTGACTCAGTAAGAAGTTGGAGATAACTCCCGAATCTCTCTTTTCTTTTCCTTATCAAACCACTAAGTTATAGTTCCTTGCGATATGAGTCCACACAGGCTTTATTTTTAGTTAAAATCATTATTATATTATTTATTATATTAATCATATTTGAAAGTTAAGATGTCCTTTCTAATATTTCAACATTTTTATCTGTTTCTAACTTTTTGAACACTTTCATCTATTTATGGTCATACTTTCCAATCACCCACATGCCTGCCTTCATCTTTGGGCTTTCAGAATTTATTCAAAATGAGAGATTTTCATATTGTAAAAGACAAGTGGATAGATGGTATGTCATAGACAAGAGTGTTCATTTATTGATGATATAAAGTCTTCTTTTTCTTTCAAAATAGAACAGAAAACAAAACAAAAACAATGAATTTTTTTTTGAGTTAAGTTCAAGATGAACAGAAAAGCTAACAAACTTTGCAAAAGTTTCAGTGCATTGAAATGTTTGCCAAGCCGATTGGAAGAACAACTCATCCAGGTGCTATTATTGGCATGGCAAACATTGAGTGACATTCATATTCTATGTTGTTTGCTTTATGATATTGCTGGAATGAGTTGACGTCATTGGTGGGGGGTGGAGGAAGGTAACTCCACAGCTCCTGAGCTAGACAAGAGTTGTTTGTTTGATCATTGAGTTAATATTTGAAAAATCACACTGAAGTCAAATTTCAATTATCTGTAACCTAGCTCACTGCAAAGTAAAAACTCGAGATGATTGTCTTTTTGAAATCAACAATTACAAATTCCTTTACTATTATTATTAGTATTAGTAACAAGGAGCATAATAGATGGCTCTAAAGGTCTCTTTTTAAAAGTTTGTCATCTGTCAGTGGCTTGCAGATGAATAAATCATGATTACAGAAGTCATTTGTATGACAAAGTGTTTGAACAATCTCTCGCCTACTGTATATTCTATTAGATGTATGTGTAATATCTGAAGAATGTGATGGGAGAGTATATCTAGGTCATGTCCTAACACCTCAGACAAGCGAATGGTTGGAGCATTTAGAACCATCTTCAAGATTTAGGCATTCCTCTAGAACCTGGCTTCTTAAACTGCGAGTCTATGACTATGGGGTCATGAAACTGAATGTTGGGGCTGTAAAAATTTTGGCAACAGTAAAAGGTATCAAGTATTCCACAAAGATGTAATTCTTTATGTAAAAATAAGCAATAACCATCTTATAATGCAAATTTTATTTTTAATAAATGGTAAAATTATATGTATTTCAAGGAATTATTTTAAATTTCTTTATGATTTATAATCAGTAAAGGATGGATTTGTGTATCTATTTTATATACCTCTATTCCTATATGCCAAATTTCTTGGATAAAAAAGGGCCCTGTATGGAAAAAAGTTTAAGAAGCTAGAATCTGCATTTATTCATGGTGATCCACTTTGAAGCCAGGCAGAATCATCAGACAGAAGGACCTAAGGGAAGGTATTTTAATTCTGGGGCACATCAAATCCCAGTGTGCTTGGAAGTGGGCATTGAGTCTGAAGAGCTTAAATTATTGAGGACCACATGAAAATTTTCCAAGTGGATTAGAAATCTCAGAAAGCTAACACCAATCTACCAAGTAGGGACTTTTGAGACTTCAGGGCTGGAATAGACATCCTAAAATGACTTTGAATTTAAAATAAGTTGTTTGGCAAGTTATTCTCCATACATCATTTATAGTGCAGTACAAGAGCCTTTTCTGTGAAGTTTAGCTTGGTTACTGTATTCAGTGATGTTCCTTTCCTTTGAATACTAATAGCAAATACCATCTATACTCCTCATTTGACCACATAGGCTGCCTGGAGCATGTCACTAACTGGCTCTTCTGTGTATATATCTTATATACTTTTTTTTTAGGTATTTAATGCCCTTTAGGACATTAGAATTGGAAGAGAGCTTGGGGAGCCCCAACTTTGAGTACATGGACCCTTCTTTTTTCTTTTTTTTATTAAAGCCTTTTATTTTCAAAACATATGCATACATAATTTTTCAACATTGACTCTTGCATAACCTTGTGTTACAAATTTTCTCTTCCTTCCCTCTATCCCTCCCCTAGATGGCGAACAATCCAATATATGTTATATATGTTAAAATATATGTTAAATCCAATATATGTAAACATATTTATATAATTATCTTACTACATAAGAAAAATCAGATCAAAAAGGAAAGAAAACAAATAAGAAACAAAATACAAGTGAACAACATCAAAAAGACTGAGAATGCTATGTTGTGATCCATACGCAGTTCCCACAGTCCTCTCTCTGGGTGTAAATGGCTCTCTTCATCACAAGATCATTACAACTGGTCTAAATTCTCTCATTGTTGGAAAGAGATGAATCCTTCTAAAAGTCCAAAATTTTGTTTTCCCTCATGTGACAGTAGTTGCCTATTAGTATTTATTGGAAAAAATATACAATGATAAAAAGTTATTCTGAACTTAGTACTAGTTTCATTTAAATCAGGATTTTTCTGAGAGTATAGGAATAAATGGACTATTCCTTAAAATAATAAGGAGCATATATTTAAAACCATCAGTAAACATCATATGTAATGGTGATAAACTGGAACCTTTCGCAATAAGATCAGGAGTGAAACAAGGTTGCCCACTATAACCATTACTATTCAATATTGTACTAGAAATGCTAGGCTCGGCAATAAGAGCCAAGAAAGAGTTTCAAGGAATTAGAATAGGTAATGAGAAAATCAAACTATCACTCTTTGCAGATGATATGATGGCATACTTAGAGAACCCCAAAGACTCTGCTAAAAAGCTATTAGAAATAATTCAGAACTTTAGCAAAGTTGCAGGATACAAAATAAGTCCACATAAATCCTCAGCATTTTTATACATCACCAACACAATCCAACAGCAAAAGATAAAAAGAGAAATTCCATTCAAAATAACTATTGATAGTATAAAATATTTGGGAATATATCTACCAAAGGAAAGTCAGGAATTATATGAGCAAAATTACGAAACACTTGCCACAAAAATAAAGTCAGATTTAAATAATTGGAAGGACATTGAGTGCTCTTGGATAGGCCGAGCGAATATAATTAAGATGCCAATACTCCCTAAACTAATCTTTTTATTTAGTGCTATACCAATCAGACTCCCAAGAAACTATTTTAATGACCTAGAAAAAATAACAACAAAATTCATATGGAAGAACAAAAGGTCAAGAATTTCAAGGGAAGTAATGAAAAAAAAAATCAAATGAAGGTGGCCTAGCTGTACCTGATCTAGAACTATATTATAAAGCAGCAGTCACCAAAACCATTTAGTACTGGCTATGAAATAGACTAGTTGATAAGTGGAATAGGTTAGGTTCACAGGACAAGATAATGAATAAAAATAGCAATCTAGTGTTTGACAAACCCAAAGATCCCAACTTTTGGGATAAGAATTCATTATTTGACAAAAACTGCTGGGAAAACTGGAAATTAGTATGGCAGAAACTAGGCATGGACCCACACTTAACACCATATAATAAGATAAGATCAAAATGGGTCCATGATTTAGGCATAAAGAACGAGATCATAAATAAATTAGAGGAACGTAGGATAGTTTACCTCTCAGACTTGTGGAGGAGGAAGGAATTTGTAACCAAAGGAGAACTAGAGATCATTATTGATCACCAAATAAAAAATTTTGATTACATCAAATTAAAAAGCTTTTGTATAAACAAAACTAATGCAAACAAGATTAGAAAGGAAGTAATAAATTGGGAAAACATTTTTACAGTTAAAGGTTCTGATAAAGGCCTCATCTCCAAAATATACAGAGAATTGACTTTAATTTATAAGAAATCAAGCCATTCTCCAATTGATAAATGGTCAAAGGATATGAACAGACAATTTTTAGATGATGAAATTAAAACTATTTCCACTCATATGAAAGAGTGTTCCAAATCACTATTGATCAGAGAAATGCAAATTAAGACAACTCTGAGGTATCATTACACACCTGTCAGATTGGCTAAGATGACAGGAACAAATAACGATGAATGTTGGAGGGGCTGTGGAAAAACTGCGACACTGATACATTATTGGTGGAGTTGTGAAAGAATCCAACCATTCTGGAGAGCAATCTGGAATTATGCCCAAAAACTTATCAAACTGTGCATACCCTTTGATCTAGCAGTGCTGCTACTGGGCTTATATCTCAAGGAAATACTAAAGAAGGGAAAGGGACCTGTATGTGCCAAAAATGTTTGTGGCAGCCCTTTTTGTAGTGGCTAGAAACTGGAAAATGAATGGATGCCCATCAATTGGAGAATGGTTGGGTAAATTATGGTATATGAATGTTAATGGAATATTATTGTTCTGTAAGAAGTGACCAGCAGGATGAATACAGAGAGGCTTAGAGAGACTTACATGAACTGATGCTGAGTGAAATGAGCAGAACTAGGGGATCATATACACTTCAACAACAATACTATATGAGGATATATTCTGATGGAAGTGGATATCTTCAACATAGAGAAGAGCTAATCCAATTCCAATTGATCAATGATGGACAGTATCAGCTACACCCAGAGAAGGAACACTGGGAAATGAGTGTAAACTGTTTGAATTTTTATTTTTCTTCCCAGGTTATTTTTACCTTCTGAATCCAATTCTTCCTTTGCAACAACAACAACAACAAAATTCGGTTCTGCACATATATATTGTACCTAAGATATACTATGACATATTTAATATGTATGGGAATGCCTGCCATCTAGGGGAGGGGGTGGAGGGAAGGACAGGAAAAATTTGGAGCAGAAGGGAGTACAAGGGATAATGTAAAAAAATTACTTATGTATATGTACTGTCAAAAAATGTTATAATTATAAAATTAATTTTAAAAATTTAAAAAAAAAATCAGGATTTTTCAAAATTAAGATTGTATTCATGTCTTGTTTTTAATCTCATAGTCACTTCTGGTCATTAAGGAGGAGGAGGAAGGTAAAGGAAGGGAAGACATGGGACTTTAGAAAGTTCTAAATGTTCCAGTCATGAGTTATTGAAGCATGACCTAAGCACACTTTCCTATCACACTCTTCAGATAACACATCTGAGAGAATATTTTTAGTCACCTAGAAATGATTAATATACAAAACAATATACTACTCTCCACCCACCAAGCCAAGTAACAATGAGCAACAGTTAAACAAAGCCAAATGATGTTGATAACAATAAGAGCTTATGTATCATTATGAATCCATAATCTCAAACATCTTCAAGGAAATGAGGGAGATGGAATTCTTCATCTCTTCTCCAGGATTAAAATTCAGGAACACCTTTTGATGAATTTGTATTTTATTAATCATAACAGCATCTATACAGTATGGAAAAATAGTAATTCATATTTGTGATACTATTCAGTCTATTGAAGGGATATTTTCTTATTTGTTATCCTGAATCATCTAATTGAATGGGTGTTTGCAATAATATCGCATCATCCCATGTGTATTCAAAATTGATCTAAAACCTGTGAACCACTGATAAAGTTCACTCCTTTCATTTTATAGATGAGGAAAAAGTTTCTAAAAAAAGTTAGATAATTTGCTTCAAATCACATGGTTATCAAGAGACATAACTGACTAGAATTTCTCATCTAATGTTTATTCCAGTGGGTTTTTTTTTAGTTTTTCCAATCTTTTTTATGTAGTAAGCATTCAGCACCTGATTAATCTAACCACATATCACTGGGACAATCACTTTAAGATTTTGGAAGCAAAGCAATAATGTATTAACCTCATGGATACTACATGTTTATTCTCATGATTTTTTTGCATGTTCACACTCTGATATATGCATATATATATGTATATATATGAATATATATATATATATATATATATATATATATATATATATATATATATACATATATATGCATGGTCTGGGTGTCTAGTGTTGCCAGAAGTATATATTTCAGTGTCCTGTTCTAATTTGCATTCTCTGCTGGTTGCATAATGTCCTGGACAATCACATGGTGCCCACTCTTTTACTTTTCTCCCTCCTTTTCCCTACCCAAGCCTCTCTACTGATCTAAAAATCTGTTACCCTCATATATACTAAACCTACTAATTCCTACCTTCTCTTGTTGGCATACAAAACTGCTTTCAGACCACTGTATTTTAAAAGTTTCCATCAGTTTTAAAATACTCTAACATCTTATTTCTTTATTATCAGGCTTTAGCCTTCATATAAAACAGTTGTCAATTGCATCTCTCTAAAAATTTTTATATTAAATTTCATTGCATTGTGATGTAATTGGAATATGAATTGTCAGTAAGGAAATTCTCTCCACCAATGTAGATCAGAACATGCTTGAGGTCTCTGTGTGATTGTATCTTCTCTAGGATAATGAGCCAGTATGTGTTAGAGGTGTTGGAACTTGGGTTTTTTTTTAATTACAGCTCCCTACTCTCTATGTCATACCACATCTCTGTTTGTTATTGTTATTTCTAATAATATATGGCATTTATGTAGTATTTAATGTGTGCAAATTGCTTCATTTACATTGTTTCATTTGACCATTCTCTCTTTATGTTGCTTTATCATTTTCACAAACATTATCTCATTTTATCTTTGTCAACTTGTAGAACAGCCAGAGGAGGTGGCACTATCCCCATTTTATAGAGGGTGAAACTGAAGCTCTGAGAAGTGATTAGGAGGTGATATGGCATGTGACTAGTAGGTAGTAAAAAAGGCATGAATCTGGACTTTTGGATCTCTAGGCATTGTGGTCTGTCACATTATGCTGCCTGTCTAATAAATGAGGCACGTTGGAGGCAGTGAATGTGAATGTTTTGTGTATATGTTTGTGAAGGACAGCAGAATGTCAAGGATAGTAGAATTGTTTTCACTCATGAATTAAGTATATTCTGCTGTCTCTAATTTTCTTCCTTTATGTTATCAGTGAGGTAATTCTTTTCATTGTTATGTTAACACGAATATTTAATAAATTTATTCTTTCAATTAAGTTTAAAAGAGTAAAGGGAGGAAAGGAACAAAGGGAAGGAGGAAGATATGAAGGAAGTAAGGAATGAAAGAAGAAAGAAAGATGGAAGAAAGAAGAATGAATGAAGTAAGGAAGAAGGGAAGGAGGGAAAATGTAAGGAAGAAAAGAGGTAAGAAGGGAGTAGAAGAAAGGGAAACTATAAAATAGATCATAGAATCAATTAAATCATGTTATCCAACAAAGCAAGTTAGAATTCTCTAATACTAACACAATCATTATTGCTTAACGTTGGGGAAATGCAAATGTTGTTCTCCCAAGAACATCTTCTGTGGCTCTCTAAAGCACTTTCTCACTTTCTTGTCTTTGATAGCAGATTGTCTGTTTCCTTCTTCCCCTGGAAACAGATGGAATATCACCCACAGGAGATGGGTTAGAGCACCAAGTTACTAACTTGGATCTTTTATTTTCCTAGTTATGAAATATTCATTTAAACAGTGGGCTAAACACTTCTGGCCATACTTCTCATTTTAAAAAATTCATTTATTATGTTCTAATATGTATGTTGAATTGGTTTTACTTTAGAAGCAACAATATTAGTAGTCACTACTGCCATAGAGTCATAGTGCCATCACATTCTAAGGGCAGATAGTAGCACAATGGATAGTGTGTCGTGTGGTGTTTGGAAGAGCCATCTTCAAATTTGGTTCAAATTTGGCTTTAGACACTTAGTAACTCTGTGGCCAGTCACTTTATCCTTATTGCCTCAGTTTCCTCATTTGTAAAATGAAGTAAAGAAGTAAATGACAAACCACTTCACTGTCTTTGTCAAGAAAACTTCAAATGGGCTCTAAAACAGTCAGATATAATTGAAGTGACTGAAAACACCATCACATTAGAAAGTTTGATTTGGAAGGTGGTTTTAGAAATACCTAGATCAATATCCTCATTTTGAAGAAAAGAAACTGAGGTTCAGAAAGCTTAAATGACTTACCTAGCTTCATAAAACTAGTAAATATTGGAGACAGGATTTCAACCCAGATCTTCTTTAATCTTAAGTTTAATTCTATGCACTCTAGTAGGCTGTTTGGTCAATTATTATTTTAGGTAGATTATATGATGTAGACCAATAAATGAAAAAGTAGATATATCTGTGAATTATATAATAAAATCAGGGTTATTATCAATTTTTAAAATATACATTGATGCTTCAATAATAACTAGAATAATGACATATACTACTTAAACATTTACAAAGCACTGTCAGTTAATATCTCATCTGATGTTCATAACAATCCTGGATGGCTAAGTTTAATTATTTTATCCCAGTTTTACAAATGGGTAAATTGGGGGTGAGAAAAGTTAGGTTGCTTGCTCAGATTTTGTCTTTGTACATGTCTCAGGTTGAATTTGAACTCACATCCTCCTACTGTTAGACCCCAAACTGTATTAACTGAATCACCCAACTGTCTCTTGAGTATATATGTGACATTGGGGACATAATATAGTTTAATCTGGAGTCAAATAATGTGGTTTCAAATTCTGGCTTTGTCATTTTGTCCATATAACTCTGGACAAATTCTTTCAATTCTCTGGGCTTCAATTTCTCATTTGTTAAATAAGAGAACTGATGATTCCTAAGATCCCTTCTAATCTTAAAACTAGACTGATGTTCTTATGACTTGAAATACATACTTCCAGAGGGTGATGGAAGATTAAAGAGAGCAATGCTATTTGGCACGTGGTAAATTTTAAATTTATTTCTACAGGTATTTCTAAATGTAAATGCCAATTATGTCACTCTTGCACATAGTATTTGGGCATCTAATAATTGAATCTTCTAGCAAGGTCCTGTGATTAATAGGGATAGAACCCAAAAGAGTTAATAAATAGTTCTTAAATTATAGGATATCTTTAAGCTTATGGTCTAACTTTGGCTCTCATACTCATACTCTGAAACTCAAATATTTTTTTGTTTTTGGTTGTCATTGTGCTGCTGAGTTTGTACTGATTCATTGATGTTTTGTAATCAGTCTGCCTTGTGACTCAGAGTATGCATTGGGAGGTTCCTTAATTTTGAGTGTGATTTATAATTTTTCTTTTCTTTTAAAATAATTTTTTCCTTTTTTCCTCTGTGCAAATGTAATTAATCTTTATGGGGAATGAATACATAGATTTGTGCATCCTTTTCTAAATGCATTTTTTTTTAGCCAGTAATGCCATTCTGGTTTAAGAATGCCATTGATTAAAGCTTTCCTCCTCATACCTCAAATTGCTCCCCCCTGCTGGTTTTTTTTTTTTTTTTTTTTTGAGAAAAACTGTCAGTGTAAAAATGGCACATTCCATAATGAAAACATTATCTTCTAATATATATGTCAGTGTAAGGAACATAAGAAAATTGGAAATAATTCAGTTATTTGTTACAATAATTTTTTGTGTAAAAAATATGACATTGTCCTTTTCCTTACATTTTCAGAACAATGAACAGAAACAAAACAACAAAAAAGTATCCCCTCCAAAAAATATGTCATGGGATATATTTACAGAATGGTGCAGCTAGTTTTGAATTTTTTTCAGAAACTGAGCTATTTGAGTGGATGATTCTAGATTTTGTTGGTGAGGAATCACTATTTTAGAATTTGGACTATTTTTTTGGTTTGTTTTTTCAGTGTTCTAGCATCCTTGCTTTGTGTTCACAAGGATCATATTTCAGGACTTCATTTGGGCAAAGGATAAACTGGAATGTGTGATCTTACTTGAGAACCTCAAGAGTCATTTATAAGCAACTCTCATCTATTGGTTAATTAATAAGTAGGGATGGGGTAGATTAATAAAATATTTGAAAAATAAAAGTATTAAATTATTTAAATGCTATTAAATATTGAATTATGTTAAATTATTATGACATATAAAATAAAAATGATCAGAGAAAAAAATGAATTAGCCTTGAGAGGCTTTGAGCTTACTTCTGACCCTATGTTTTTGTGATGATGTGTGTGATTTGACTCAATTAGTTATGTTTTGAAGTAAGCTATAGATTTTTTTTTCTCTTTGAGACCTTTAATGAGATAAAACTACAATTTTCAGTCCTGATGAACCATAGAAGTTAGCTAGCCCCATTTCTGGAATAATCTATATTGACCTTCAAATTTCCATTTTCCCTGGTTCTCTATCTCCATCTGTCTGTCATGTCACCCACCTTACCAACCACCTGACTTGAAGACTTCTAAGGTCAATTTCAGTTCTAGATCTATATTCCTCTAAGATCCCATTCTTTCTGGGGCTGTCCATTCTATTCTATTTTTGCACAATTCCCTTAGGATATATTTCTTTATATCAAGCTTATATATCTTCCTCTTTTCAACTTGTTGCTCCTATTTCTGTTTTCTGGGATCAAAAACAAAAACAAATAGTTTAACCTCACTTCTATTTGGTAAGCCTCTAGATATCTGTAGAAATTATTATGTTCACCTAAGTCTCCTCATTTTAAGGCTAACCATCCCTAATTCTTTCACTTTGTTCTTGAATTATACCTTCTGTCATCAATACCACTACCCTCTTGTTTACCCACACTGGCTTATTAATTTCTTTCCTAAAATATAGTACCTAGAATTGTACATTTGTTGTTTAGTTATTTTCAGTCAAGATTGACTCTTCATGACCCCATTTGGGGTTTTCTGGCAAAGATACTGAACTGTTTTTCCATTTCCTTCTCTATCTCCTTTTATAGATAAGATAACTGAGAAAAACAGGGTTAAGTGATTTGACCAGGGTAATTCAGCTAGTAAGTGTCAAAGCCATATTTGAATTCAGGAAGGTGAATCTTTCTGACTCAAGACCCAGATCTCTATCTACTGCACCATCTAACTGCCCATAATATATAGAATTATGCATAATGATCCAAATATAATTTCATGAGGCCTGAGTAGGGTAAAACTATGGTTTTCCTTGTCCTGGATACTATGCTGCTCTTAATGGAGTCTAAATTAACATTAACTTTTTGAACTGCCCTGCCATTGATTTATATTGTGCTTGCAGTCCACTTTATCCTCAAGATCTTGTTTTTTCTCCTCTATGAAAATTGTTGTGAGATCTATTTAAGTTTACTCTTTTTACATAAAACGCCTTAGGGGATTGGATGAGATGATGCCTAAAGTCCCTTTCAACTCTATGCAATAGACAGATAAAATGTGGAAAGGACACCCAAAAGTCTTCTATAATATCTAGGTTTGAGTTGGGGGCTATATCAATAGATACATTTAACAATGAGCAAATGCCTCTTTTTGCAATATATTTTATAGTTGAATAATGAAAAGCAAGCAATCTCTTATAGACCTTAGAACTTAGTAATGGTGAAATAGGTCATATTGCCTTTGGACTGATTGTATTATTTTTAATTTTGGGCTATTATTTCTAATTTTGGGCAAATTATCAGTGACTTTCAAATCATAGCAAAAAACTATTAAATGGCGTCAGCTTTAAAGTCCATTTGCTTTTAAATATACATCACGAAAGCTGTATTTGATATGTCCTTATATAAAACCTTCTGAAGGTGAGTTAACTGATTTCAAATTATGTATTAAGCAAATTTCAAAGGTCAGAAAAAGAAATACAGTTATAAAAAGAAAGAAAAATTAAGAAAGGGACATATGGAAAGTTTGAAAAAATTTGAATGCATTTTTATATTATATGAAGCACAGAATTGTTTTCTGATGCTTAAAACATTTTTAATACTTTGCCTTTCAAATGGATGTCCTTCCTGTGGAGAGAACATGATGCCATTGTCATGGGGAAATATACTCTCAGTTGGTGTCCCAGGAGCAGAAATAGGTTGTCTGATTGGACCAGTATCATATATTTGCAAGACATCTGACCAGCTTTAGGGTGATTTTTTTCCTACCAAAGGTTAATTGACTCACATGGAAATCCAGGCTATGTAGTTGAGGTCACGCAGTTAAAAATCTGAACTTGAGATAATGTGGCAGTAGAAAGAATGCTGGATTTGAAAATTGAGGATCTGGCTCACCCATGTAACAGAACATCACTTAATCTGTCTGCACTTTGGTTTCCTCAGCTATGAAATGAGGCTGTTAGGGTATATGGCCTCTAAGGCCTCCTCTATCTCTATCTCTATAATCCTTATTATCTTTAACTTTAATTCACTTTAGATTTTCTGTGTGAGTGCTTGATATCATCCAAGATGGAATGAGAAAACAGGAGACGAAGAAAGTTGAATATTTTGAAATGTATGTGTATTTTTCTTTTTCAGAGCTGGGATTTCATCTGTGGAGGGGATTTTTGATGAGGAAATTTTTCTACCAACACATATTAGCAATTATAAGGGATTTTCTAGGATAACAGGAGGTTAAATATTTGTCTGGGGTACTTTAGCCAATGTGTTATATAAGAGACCTGAGCAATGGGTCTTTTTGCCTTTGTCCATTTTGCCATGATGCCTCTTGTCCACTTTATTTCTGAGATTCTTTTGTCTGAAATGCTGAATGCCATTCTGTGTGCCCATATCACAAAGGTACTCATTCAATGATTCTGGCTGAAATCTTCCTAATTTGGGGGAGCATAAATGTGCTAAAGGCAGCATGTTTTTGCACAAATAGAAGCTACAACATGGGAGTTGAAGAGATGAAAAAATGGTGTTTGAGGTATAAGTCAAATCAAAAATAGTCATTTAAAAAGTATTTCTTAAACATGTACTATGGGTCTAGCACTGCAAAGTCCTGGGGAAAGGATTAAGAAAAAAGATAAAATCAGTCTTTGACTTGAAGGAACTTACAATATGTAAATAAGTAGGTTTGATGGAAGGGAATGTCATAAAGAAAGGCACCAGCACCTATAAAAAGGGGAGGGACTGGAAAAGGCTTATGTAGAAGTCAGGCTTCATAAAATCCACCTAGTGAGAACTACTAATCAGGCTTCAGAGACTTCATACTGAAGTATCCTGGCAGGGTTGTTTCTGGCAAAGATTTCTTTAAATATTTTGCACTCATTATTTGCTAGATCTATGTACCATTTCTCTCTGTCTCTCTGTCTCCATCTCTGTTTCTCTCTCTGTATTTTGTATAGCTATAAGTGTCTTATTCTGCCCTCTAACATCCTCTAAATTCATCTCAACTGGACAGCTCCCACTGCTATAACACTTGTACATTTACACAACCATTGTTGTCTTTAAGCAATACTTTTTGAAAAGGTACTTTTGTAATAGACTGAGGAAAACCTTATTATTTTCTTGTGAAGGTGGTCAATGGATTCATTACAAAGAAAGGCATTTTAACACCGCATTCAAGAATCTTTCAATTTTTATTTTTTTATTTTTTAATTATCAGAGTCATATAATTTGAGTTAGAAGGGATCTTAATGTACAACTAATCCAACCCATAGATGAAGGGATATCCATTATAACATAGCCAACAAATGGTCATTTAATCTTTGTTTCTCTGTCTCTCTTCCACCCTCCCCTCCATCTCTGCTTCATCTTTCCTCTTCTTCCCCATTTCTCTAACTTTTTTTCTGTGTCTGGCTCCTGGAAATCATTAATATTGACTTTGTAGTGCATGATCATTTTTCATATAAATAATTCTTTATTGAATAATTCCCTTTTACTTTAGAGTACAAATTAAGAAAACAAGTACGACATTTTGTGAATGTTCAATTTAACAAATTTATTTAATGCTTAGGTGGTACAGAGAACTGTGCTAAGCACTAGGAGAACTATGAATGCTAGATTTAACATGATCCCTACCTTTAGAACATTAGCAGTTTATAACATAAGCATTTTTGACCAAATATAGAATATCTTTAGACGTTATAAATAATGAAATATTGAAGTACTGGTTTGGAATTAGAAGACAGTAGCTCAAGAATCTCAATATTTTCTTGGCACTGGATGGGTCACCTCTCTTCTCAATTTCTATGAGAATAATACTTTTTTCACATCCTGCCTCATAGATTTCTTGCGATAGGTACAACACATATACTATATCTAGTAATAGTTCACCCAAAAGTCATAACAGAGTTGTATTTTATTTAAATATTGAATTATTGTGTTTATTTTTTGTGGTAGGTTTTAGGTAGTACAAAGAACAAAACAGAGTAGATGACATCATGGGATTTAGTGCAATGTGACTGGTTACAACATGGCACAGGAAACAACATGATTGGTTGACGTTTGGTAATGGGGGTTAGCAATGGGCCCTTCCTTCTTTTCTCATGAAATTAAGAAGTGCTCTTTGAGTACAGGTGAGATAGTGGGTTTGGCCAGCATTTGGACAGAAAACCAGATATCTTTGAAGTACTGTTTAGTGGAGTAAAGATATCAGGCCTGAACTCTCTTATATTATATTGACCTCTCCAAGGTCAATTAAATTCTTTGAGGCAATAAAAGATGAAATTTTAATCATAATCCATATCTGAACTAATTTCTAAGACCAAAAAAACCAAAACCAAAAACAAAAATGAAACACTGTAACTTAAACAGTTTCAGCACACAAAAGCAGTTATTGGACATCAATTATTTGTAAATAGAATCAATAAAAATGATACAGGATCAAATTTAAACTTCTTAAGCTAAAATATTTGCTTAGAAAAGCCTAGGAATTACAGAAGAATCTTTAGTTTGTTTTTTTTAAAAATTATTGTCTTATTTTTATATTGCCTAAATTTCTCCCTACATTATTCTCCCTGCTTCTCCCAGATAGTCATCCAATACAACAAAGATTTTTTTTTTAAAGAAAAAAGAGGAAGAAAAAAAGCATCAGCAAATCCATCACACACACATACACACACACACACACACACACACACACACACACGCAGAAAACATGGATCAGGAAATCCTCTGCTTTGGACCTCCCATTTGCCCTTCAGTACTAAAGATAGTCCATCCAAGAAAAAGCATTAAGAAGCAAATATATCCTTGTTCCTTGAACCAATCTGCTTCTCATTTGGTTTATCTTATTTGTTGAGAAAACCTTGTAAACTTTGTTAAGCTAGATTTGTTTTCTTTTAAGGAAGAGTAGAACCTTTCAAGACAAAAAGCTTTTAATGGCTCTAAAGCAATCACAATTAAAAATACATTGATTCTGTTGAGTGGTAGGCAATGCTAATCTCTTTAGTGAAGAGAGAAGGCATCTTAGTCATCTAGTTACAAATACTGGTTTTGAGAAATGTATTTGCTGAAGTCAAGGAGACTTCTATATTAGGTCCATTATGAAGGAGTTGAGAGGCAAGTTGGTGTAGTGATAATTACAATTCTAATAAAGTCATTTGTCTTCTCTAACTTCAGTTTTGTCAAATGTAAAAAGAAATTGGGCTAGAAAACCTTTAAGAACCCCTTCAATTCTAAAAAAAAATGATTCTATAAATGAGTGGGGTTTAATATGGTAAATAAAATATATATCCTTAGAAATAACTATTATTTACCCATATTAGGCTAAATAAGATATTTAATCTAATAACATATGTACTTATAAATATCCTTATAAATAACAATATTTATCCATATTAGGCTAAATAAGATATTTAATCTAATAACACATGTACTTATAAATATCCTTATAAATAACAATATTTATCCATATTAGGCTAAATAAGATTTTTAATCTAATGACACGTGTACTAAAAAAGGTGCTTATTAAAAGTCAGCTTTACATGGTGGGTAAAGTAGGTAGCTACCTGCATAATACCCTGATTTCATGAACATGGGAAAGGGCTTACTGTTCAAGGAAATAAATTTCCTTTACATTCCAAGTGTGAGTTAAAATGATTGTGACATGAGGACATAACACAACAATAAAATATATTTTAGAAAAAAAAAAAAAAAAAGAAACACCTCACCTTTCCCTTTGGATGCCAAAAATGTTCTTA